>NC_057873.1:392398-527398 GCF_019740435.1 Gambusia affinis
CGCTGTCGCCAGGGTTTTCTTTCCTTCTCAGTGCCTACAAATCATGATGCCAGATAATAGTAGCAAGTAGCCATGCGCCTCTCATTTTAAATATGTGCTACAATAAAAATCCACGAATCGGCTGATTTTCTGTGAATAATTTGAGATTATGCTCCACAGAAAAGTCTGCCAGAGTCCACTGGACTGGTTTGACCAGACTTTGATTTTAATAGACTAATTTAAATCCAGATCTTGTTCAGTTTGCCTAGAGGTTTTTGAGATGTTGGAATTCTTTAGTGATGTAGCTTCATTAGCCGATTCCAGACAATCATTACCTGAAGGAACAAGCTGCAGCATGTTTTATCACCCTGACTGTTGGAAAACTGCAGGATTTCTGTCCTGATCTTCAGCCAGGATCAGAGATCAGTTTGCTGCAGGTAACAAACCCGGTGACAGGTGTTGCTGACGCCTCACTTCCTGTTTGTGTCTCTCAACCTGCTGCTTTAGAATCCACAGGTCGCATCCTTCAACAGGTTGTGTGTGTGTGTGTGTGTGTAACATCAAAGCGTCACAGAGCTGATCCCCCACCATGGGACTAATGCCGGCCTCCTCCCCGCTCTGACTCCTGCGCTCCTCTGGAGGTTTCCTCTAATTCCTCCTCGGAGCTCAGTCTCTTTGTCATCCATGTTTCATCTCTTCTTCCTTTCATGGCTTCAACAAAACAGCAGATTTGCACTAATATTTTCACTCAAACCTGAATCTGAACAAGGAAAATGTCTCTTTTCTCCTCATTTCTCCTTAAAGAGACAAACATTTCCTTGAAACATGAAAAAAGTTGTTCAGCTCAACATAGAAGCTGCAGTTATTCAGCAGAAGCTTCTTTGCTAATCAGCTTCTCTAATTTATGGACTTAACGCCTCTACAGATTTATTCTTGTAAACAATCTGCCGTCATATGATCAGCCTTTATAAGTAGAAGATAAATCAGAGCTCTTCCACCGGCCTTTTAGGGCCCTGCTTCGGAGCAGGCCCATCCGGGTCGTGACGCAAGCTTAACTCCTGCTCACTGATTGGCTGAGGGCGTGGTCAGACGGAGCGGCAAAAGAGAAGAAAAACGGAGGCGCAACGTTTCAACGCGCTACAACACGGAGGTAGTGGAAGATACAGACGAGCTGTGAACAGATGGTTGGCTTTCTTTTGCTTCTGGTGGAGCAGAGAGGAATGAGTCGTTTTTGTCAACGTAGAGAACGGAAAGCCTCGTTAGCTGCTTCGTTAGCTGCCTCGTTAGCTGCTTCGTTAGCTGCTTCGTTAGCCGCTTCGTTAGCTGCTTCGTTAGCTGCTTCGTTAGCAGTGATGGCATAGTTACTTTGAAAAAGTAACTTTAATCGGACTACTGATTACTCCTTGAAAAAGTAACTTAGTTATATTACTGACTACTTGATTTGGAAAGTAACTAAGTTACATTAAAAGTAACTTTAGTTTCTTTCAGCAGCTGCTAACAACAACACTGCGAAAATCACATTGATCTTTGTCAATATTTAATTGTCAGCTATTTTATAATGGTAACATCAACAACGTGTCTCCACTGATAAGGTTGAACTGAAGAGGAGACTGAACAAAAAAAAAAAAAAAAACATGAGTAATTTGTGGTCCACTGTTGTCTGGAAAACTCTAAGAAGGATTTTAAAGCCCCCCCTCCCCCCCCAGCCTCCAGGTTCTGTGTTACGGCCCTGCATTTGGTGTCACTGCGCACAGAGCTCCTCCTGCAGCTCCACAGCTCAGATGGCTGCACAGATTTGTGACACTTATCTTAATATTAATAGTTAGAATGGCGTTGAGTTGCCATTATAATTATTGGAAACTACGGACACGTTCATTCGTGGTTGTTTTCACGTTTATTGCGCTGTTCATATTGGTCTCGATGTTTGGAATTTTCTGGAGCCCAACGTGAAGCTCGATGTCATTCAGAGGTAATACATTAACTTGACATTAACAAAGACACAGCGGGACGGATCATCCAGGAAATGATGGACAGGGAGAGACTGACTAAAACTACCTCAATGACGGACAAATTCTGGGATTTATTATGAGTCTCTGATTATTCCAAAGCCCAAATGAGCAACTTCACGTTCAAAAACGAGCCCAAAAAGGCGCAACCCGCCACTCATTAAATCTGCAAGCGACTTTAAAAAAATGAAGCCCAAAGCCGTTTATAATAATCGGACTTGGCGACAGAAACTCAAAATAGTTCCAGTTTTTCCACCAACAAAATGCGCATCTCCCTCCATTGTTTACATTTCTGTTGCATAGAGACGTCGGTCACTCGACAAGACGAGTAGAGGAAATACGATTAAATAACAAAAGAAGATAGTAACGCAAAAATGATTTTGATAAGTAACTGTAGTCTGACTACTGGATTTGAAATAGCAACGCGTTAGATTACTGGTTACTGAAAAAAGTGGCCTGACGTCAGTAACGTGTTACAAATTAACCCGTTACTGACGTCACTGTTCGTTAGCCACTTCGGAGCCCGACAGTGAACACGTCCAGGTGAGCCGTTTGTACGTATATCTGTCATGAAGCGGTGTGGTGTGAGGTGAGGTAGACGCGGCAGAACCAGAAAAGATGTAGTATAATGAATTTAATCCAGACAAAAAAAACACAATAAGTCCAAAACTCCTGGCGGCACAGCTGAGCTGAATCCAAAGGCTCAACACTGGTAGCAAAACAGGATAAACGAATGGACAAACTGACACGTGCAGAACTGAAGCCAAAATGAGACGAGGACCCAACAAAGACACGGAGACACAGGTGACACTAAATACACATGAGGTAATCAGGGGACAAGACACACCTGGGAACTAATCAAGGGGATAGACAGGACAACACAGAGACTCAGGCACACAGGAAACTAGAAATAAATACACAGAAAAACATGGAACCCAACAATATCTGTTTGCTTTTTAATATATTTAAGTTTGCCTACATTCAGTCTTGGAAGACATTTGAAACACAAAGTATTTTTATTGCTCAAACACAACACGCACATTTTCTGAGGATACTCAGTTTCACATTCCTCAGTTCTAAATAATGTCAATATTGTTCAGCATTTTGCCTTCATTTGGTTTTTGTGTTTTATCCTGAATCTAAATGCTTCGATTGTTGATAATAAAACATGTTAAATGATATTCTATTATTGTAAAATGACTGCATATTAGTTATTAAATGGTTATGAATTATTAATTGTAGAGGACATAAAAATGAACAGGAAACCTGAAGAAAATGAGAGTGGTGTTTTATCTATCAATCAATCAATCAATCAAATTTTATTTGTATAGCACATTTCAGCATCAAGGCATTTCAAAGAGCTTTACATCAAATCAAACACAAAATGATGCAACATAGAATCAACAATAAAAACAACATCAAGTCAGATTCCGTCAATAAATTTATAACTGATCACGTTTCAAATAAAACTCTAAACAAGTGGGTTTTTAGTTGAGATTTAAAGGAAGTCAGTGTTTCAGCTGTTTTACAGTTTTCTGGAAGTTTGTTCCAGATTTGTGGTGCATAGATGCTGAATGCTGCTTCTCCTCGTTTGGTTCTGGTTCTGGGGATGCAGAGCAGAACCAGAACCAGAACCTGAGAGTTCTGGAAGGTTGATACAACAACAGCAGATCTTTAATGTATTGTGGTGCTAAACCATTCAGTGATTTATAAACTAACAACAGTATTTTAAAGTCTATTCTTTGAGCTACAGGGAGCCAGTGGAGAGACTTTAAAACTGGTGTTATGTGCTCTATCTTCCTGGTTTTAGTCAGAACTCCAGCAGCAGCATTCTGGATCAGCTGCAGCTGTTTGATTGATTTGTTGGACAGACCTGTGAAGACGCCGTTACAATAATCAATACGACTGGAGATAAAGGCATGGATGAGTTTCTCTAGATCTGGCTGAGACATTAGTCCTTTAATCCTGGAAATGTTCTTCAGGTGATCTATGAGCTTCAGCTCCGAAGGCAAAACCAGCAACACCACCAAGATCCATAATAGTTCACTTTTTGGATTTCAACGTTAAACCAGTGGCGCTACAGCATGCATGGACGCAGCAGGACGTGGAGTTTCAGGGGAACAAAGTTACCAGGACTAGTCCGACTGCGACAGACTGGTGACCTGTCCGGGTGACCCCACCTCTCGCCTGGAACATAGCTGGAGAGGAACCAGCAACCCTCTTGACTCCATTAGGGACAAGGGTGAACAGAAAATGGATGGATGGATGGATGGATGGATGGATGGACTAGTCTTCCGAGGTGCAAAGAAAACAAAAACAAGTGCATGAAGTGATTAAAAAGCTAAAAGTGAAACATCAAAGCACAATCGCCAAACCCAACTCAATTTAGACGGTTCTAGGATGAGGGTGTCAAGACCGTCCCCTCTATACTGGAGGCCAGTCCAGTCTGAAGGGATCCCTGTGGCGGTGGATGAACGGGACATTTTGGAGAGAGAATTACTCCGTGATAGATGGCAGGAGAAACGTGAGAAGGTTGATGAAGGTCTGAACAACATGGGCATCAGGGCAATATTAAACTCTGTGGATCAACACAAGACGGTACCGTACACCCGGCTCTGCCCCCAGTTTAGTCGTTATTTCAACCAATGGTATCTAATAATATAAATAAGGACATGCGGGTATAATGTTATTAATATTTCTAAGTTATTGGTCTGTGTGTGTTTTCTCTTTAACTGTTTTATGCTTTAATGCAGCAAAGAGTTGGAGACTATGTGGACTTTGTGTACCCCACCCAGGAAGAGAACCCCCCCCCACCCAGGAAGAGAACCCCCCCTGTCCACTTTCCATCTGGAGTGTGCTGCCTGTTTTATCCAAAGGGGGGCAGCACATGGTATAATTGGAAGTTCTGCGATAATGTTTGTTCATTGGTTCTCCGTGAGCTGATTTTGAATGTTAAATATGTTTGCAAAGGTATCGATATACTATTGAAGGGAAGTAAAATAATTTTTGTTTTCACATAATTATGACAACCTTGAAAATGTTACTTACAACATTAATGGAGTAAATCATGCTATTAAGAGGAAAAAATCTGAACTCAATTAAAAAGGTTAAATTGTACAATTGGGTTTCTGCAAGAAACTTATTTAAATGAGGCAGAACTTGCTAAATTAAGGGGAGAGTGGGACAGATATTCAGTGAATCCTATGAAAACTATAAATAAAGGGAGTAGCTACACTGTGTCATAAATCTTTATGCTTTGTGGCAGAAAATGTACTGGAGGATAAAGAGGGCTATTGGTTCGATTGGAGGAACTACTCTAACAATTATGAATGTTTAACTTCCAAATTAGCGTAATCCAGGTTTTTAAAGGAATAAAAGTTTTGGGTGCAGACTTTAATTGTGTCTTGAACCAATGTCCGTTTGTCCATTACATGGACAAATTTTGGTTAGAACAAAAATATCAATTATCAAAACCAAAGGCGCTGAAGAATCTGCTGGAGGAGATGGGCTTGTTGAAGTATGGCATGCAAAATATCCAAACGTTGGAGATTATGCACATTTCTCAAAGGTTCACAAGAGCCATTCCAGAACTGACTTCTTTTGTATTCAAGAAGTCCACAGATTGTTTTATTGAACCCCAAACTATTTCAGATCATGGACCTGTGAAAATGTCTGTAAATGTGGACCAAGAGAAACCTTTAAAGTTATGGAGATTATTACGTTTAAATAATGCAGACAATCCAATTGGGCTGCACAATGGCGCAGTTGGTAGAGTTGTTCATTGTATTACTATGGATGTTTCCAAATTATACAAAGCAAATTATGGGAAGTTCCATCCATCCATCCATTTTCTGTTCACCCTTCGTCCCTGATGGGGTCAGGAGGGTTGCTGGTTCCTCTCCAGCTGCGTCCCGGGCGAGAGGTGGGGTCACGGGGTCACCCTGGACAGGTCACCAGTCTGTCGCAGGGCAACACAGAGACACACAACCATTCACACACACACTCACCTAGGGAGAATTTAGAGAGACCAGTTAACCTAACAGTCATGTTTTTGGACTGTGGGAGGAAGCCGGAGAACCCGGAGAGAACCCACCATGCACAGGGAGAACATGCAAACTCCATGCAGAAAGACCCTGGGCCGGGAATCGAACCCAGGACCTTCTTGCTGCAAGGCAACAGCTCAACCCACTGAGCCACTGTGCAGCCACAAATTATGGGAAGTTATTGGATCAAATTCAAAAAGTCTTAGAAAGACTGGAAATTTTACCGCTACCCTTTTTTGGAAGGATTGAAACAGTCAAAATTAATATTGTTGTTTTTGTTTATGTCCTATTTGGATTCCAACAACAAGTTTTAAAGAAATTATTTCTATTTTATTTGTCAAAAAAGAAAGGCCAAAATCAAATTTACGCAGCTGAACAGCAGTAAGCCTTACGGAGGTTTTTACTTACCAAATTTAAAATTATATTATTGGCTAATACAGAATAAAGAAACAACATGGGTGACACTGGAGCAAAGCCCTAAATATCCATTACATTCATTACAATGCATTACTTGCATTTTGTACTTGTTCCAGATTTTACTAAAATCTGGAACAAGTACAAAATCACAAATAAGTGGATAAAAAGTACACAGAAGATTTTGAGCACAATTCATATCTAGGGCTTAAAAATTTGGGATATAATAGATTTTTTTACCAGGGCAACATGATTCAGGGTTTGGAATCTGGCAAAAAGAATAAAATTTTTATTGATGAATTGTTTGAAGGGGAGATTCTGAAATCATTTGTTCAGATTTGACTTCGTCTGACTTACTGATTTTTGCAGTTCAGAAGTTACTTGATGCTCCACATTGAATGGCCTCTTAAATCACGACCTACTGATTTAGAAATGTTCTTCATAAAGATCAGTAAAGAAAATAAATCTGATAAAACTGTCAAATCTATATAAATGTTTATGTATGTGGGAGGGGCTAAAGGAAAGTTGGGAGCTAGAAATGAATGTGATTGATGATCAAGGGTGGGAGCTTGAGTGTGAAAATGGACATAAACTAACTAACAGTCCAACATGGAAAGAATTTTATTGGAAAGTCATTGTTAGAAATTTCATGTATTATTTCAAACTTTGATAAGGCTAAACAAATTGGTGCTGGAGACGATGTGGACGAGTTGGAGATCACAGTCATATCTTTTGGGATTGTCCAAAGATTAAAACATTTTGGGAAGAAAGTAGAGAGGAAATTTCAAATATTTAACCTATTTATACTGAATATTGAACCCCTTGTCTTTGTTCTGGGAGTGATTTATTAAGTAAGGAAAAACTGTACTTGTTTGTACTCGTAGCAAAAAAAGATAACTGTATGTTGGTATAAACCTTTATGCCCTTCTATAAATCAATGGAAGAGAGAATGATGAGCGTTTATACAATGGAGAAAATAACAGCAAAACTAAACATGTCCATTGATTTATTTAAGTAAAGGTGGAACCCTTGATGACATACTTGAAACTGACATTGTAGCAAGTAACATTGTAGCAAGTAACAGCTGATTGGTTTGGTTGTACTAGAAATTGATGTTTGTGACTTAATGTGCTAAATATTGAATTTGAGTACAGAACTAATAAAATAAAGTCGTGTTAAAAAAATAAAGAGTGAAGGAGCAGTTTGGACCTGAATGTTTAGGCTGAGCAGAGAAGAACGGGTCACCATCGGTGCAGCGGTGGAGCAATCTGCTCCTCCAGCTCCACCCATCATGCAGCAGGTTGTGAATATGATGCAAGTTCTGCCGAGGCACTTTGATTCAAAACGTCCCTTCAGTGTTTTTTCTTTGCTACCAGCAGAAACTTCCTGGGTTTGATCCAGTTTCACGTTCCCAATCCCCAACCACATCAGCAATTAGCCCGCCTACTCCCTCACACACTCGCCCCATAAATGCACATCAGGCACAAACTCATCAGCAGCAAATTGTTGTTGGTTCACTCCAGTACACAGCGACTGAGTCACTGCCCCTCAGGCACTCGCCTGCTCTGATTGGCTGGAGATGCGGCCGCTTTGTGCATGCCTGTATGTGTGTGTGGCCCGAAGCGCCCTAATAGGTCTCCATAAGAGTCCATCAGAAAGGAGAAATGAAGACGGATCGTCTGCATGGAGACTGCCGGCGAGAGCAGGAAGGATCTGCAGCCTGAGGAGGGATGAGCAGAAAGAGACTGAAAGCAAAGAGAGAGAGAGAGAGATGAGTGACCATGGGGGCAGGAGAGGCCAAATGACTGCTAGCTGGGACTCCCGGGAGAAACGATGAGGACTGAGCAGAGGAACGCCGGCTGACGCCTGTTCTCTGTTTCCAGCTCCACAGCAGCGCTGAGTGCTGGGAGGCTACCTGACTGCTCTCCATCAGCTGCTGCTCATTAATAATCCTGCAGCACTGAGGCGGTTATTACTGCTGATGTAGCTGAGTTAATTTTATTTATTTATAATCTATTTTATTTTATGAACCTTCTCAAAACATTTTTATTTGCTTTTCTTAGTTCTGGAATTGTATTTTATTTTGGCGGAGAACCTTTTATTTTTTTGTTTCCTGTTTCTGCGCTATATCCTGTGTGTTCCCGCTGCCCTCCTCAGTTCGCGCCAAGCTGCGCTGAGGAGAGGTAGGTGTACAAAGTTGTCTTTCATTTGTTTATTAAAATATTGAAAACGTTTTAAAAATATGTTGTAAACTCATATATATATATATTTACGTTTAGCGCAGCATTATACTGGGCATTTGTCTCCCACATTGGTGACATCCTTCAAGTTTTCTTTGTCAACGTGGTTATTTTTTTATTTATTTATTGTTTTTCTTTCGGTTGGTTAGGGTGTTTGGTGAAATCCGGAGCCCAGGAGCCTCAGTATTTAAAATGTTCTTGTTTTGAACAGGTATGTGTGTTGTTTCTTAAATTAATTTATTTAGTATATTTCTATGTTATGGTGGAAAATTGTAATTATTTCTTTATTATTATTTCTGTTTAGGTTTTATTTTAATTGTTTTGTATGACTGTAGATTTATTTTATTATTGAATCAGAGAATTTTAGTTTTGTTTAATGCATTTCTGTGTGAGTTCGCGCCAAGCTGCGCTGAGGAGAGGGTGTTTGGGGAAATCCGGAGCCCAGGAGCCTCAGTATTTAAAATGTTCTTGTTTTGAACAGGAATAAAACAACGCAGAGTTGATTCCAGAGTGATTCCGGTGTGATTCTTCGCAAACCGCTACATTTGGTGCCGTGACCGGATCCATTGGTTAGCCACTGCCGACCGAGGGTTCAGCTGTGTGCTAGTGACGCTGATGTCATCCAGTTGGTCGACCTGTGGATCTTGTTCATTACTGTCGAGGTTACGATCGCTTTTCTGAATACAGAGACTTTAAACAATCAGTCAAATCACTATATTAGTTTTGTCAAAGCCATCTTTTTGTGAACTGTGAAACCCTTTTGGTTCATTTTTTTTTACATTACTGCTTTTGTACTGTGTGCAACATGGCAGGCAGAGGTCATAGTACCTTTAATGTTTTCACACCAGTAGTTGGCCGTGGCAGAGGGCTGTTAGTCCAGAGTAGTACTCAAATGATTGATGAGGGTTCATCAGAAACAGAAGAGATTATTGAGATACCTCTGCTGGAGCCCCAGTTTTCCACCCCTGTAACTAATAATGATAACACCATGCAACAGTTACGTGACCTCATTGGTGAAATAGGGAGCCAAATTGGTGAGGCCATTACCAGCCGTTTGTTACACAGTGGATCTCACCCCACTCCAGAGAAGTCTCCACCATCACAGTGTGTGCAAAATGAGACATCTAACACAGTTATTGATCTGTCAAAAATGAGCCTGGTGGTGAAACCAGATATTAGGGAACCTCCTATTTATCGTGGTGATGGTGATGATAAGATCTCTGTTCATGAGTGGATAGAAATGATGGAGGTCTACTTGCGTAAGAAGGGATTTTCAGCTGAGGAAAAAACTGACGAAATCCTGAACCACCTGCTTGGCAAAGCAAAGAGCATTGTAAAGATCGGATTAAAGAGTAGTCTTTCTACCACACCTTTAAACCCTGAGGCAGTTTATAACATTCTGAGGCTCTTATTTAGCGACATTCCTGGGTCTTGCTTACCACTGGCTGATTTCTATGCCACTCAGCCGATGGCAAATGAGACACCAGTGGACTACTGGGTTAGACTTAACACAGCTGCTGAAAATGTTGACAGACACTTGAAAGATCAAGGGAGCAGCCTGAATAAAATGGATGCAGAAATAGCCATGATGTTCATCAGAAATTGTCCTGATCCTAGTCTTGCCTGTGTTTTCAAGTGTAAGCCCACCACTAAGTGGACACTCACTGAGGTGCAGGAGGCTATCGATGAGCATCAAAGAGAGCAGCAAGTGAAGAGACCACAGGCAACTGCAGCAAAAGCTCTCCAGATTGCTACTGCAACAGCAGCACTTGACCATTCAGAGCCTGAAGTAGAACGTAGGCAAGTGAACACTGTCAAAATTACTCCTGTCAGTTTTCCCAGCTCGAATGATCGTCTGCAGAGTCAGGTGCTCTGGAACGGGTGTTAACTATGCTTGAGAGAGTATTAGAACGCACTGCCCAACCCGTTGGTGATACTCAGCCTCAGTTTTTCCCTACCACTCGGCCTTCTCCATGTCAAGTATGTGGCAACAGTAACCACTCTACAAGAACACACTGCATGAGAGAGAGGAGATGCCTGGCCTGTCTTGAGATTGGACACCAGCGAAGAAACTGTCAAAAAATCACAGACTCTCAGCGAGTTGGAGGCTCAGCTGACCAGGGAAACTAGGCCACTCACATTCGGGAGGGCACTGTGTGAGTGAGTATGATGGGTCCCTCGCCTCAAAAGAAGATATACAATCTGTGTATGCAGAAAGTTTGAAATCTGCTCCATCTAATACTTTTGTGTTGTTTCAAAACATAGCCAGACTAGACAAGGCTGACAGCCTCTTTTACACTGATGCACAGGTTGGGGATAAAGTGTCATTGCAAGCCCTTTTAGACACTGGCTCCATGGCCTGCACTATCAGTGCAGAAGCTGAACAACTTCTTAAGAATGCAGGGCTTGCATCCCAACCTGACTCCAGCCATAATGATATTGTTCTTGTAGGGTGTGGAGGAGTTCAAGTAAAACCCAAATGCATCCATGAATTGAAAATGGAAGTGTATGGCTGTATATTTAGTGTTCCAGCTCTAGTGGTCCCTGGACAGAAAGATCAGCTAATTCTGGGCACAAATGTCATCAAACACCTTTTAAACCAGTTCAAACAGTCTCCTCACTTTTGGCAAGTCATGTGTAAACCAGAATCTGCCCAAACACCAGAAGTAATACAGTTTCTTAGTATGCTGTCTGGTATTGAGAGATGGAGAGGAGGTGTAATCCCAGATTTTATTGGAACAGCTGAACTGGTGCAGGCAGTCACTCTTCTCCCAAAGCAAGAACATTTGATTTGGGGTAGACTCCCCAAAAATTCGCCTCTCTCTGAGGGCAGTGCCATTCTAGTTGAGCCATCAGCCAAAACACAGATCCATAAGAAAGACATTATTGTCTGTAGATCGGTGGCTTCCATGAATGGTGACAGGTGGGTCCCAGTGCGTGTCCTTAACACCTCTGATAAGGCCATCACATTAAAACGTCGCACCAAAGTAGCAGAGGTGTCCACCTGTATAGCCCTTGAAGACCTGGATGTGACCCCTGACCAGGTGCTAGACGCTAAAGTCAGTACCAATAGTCAGACATTGAAAAATGACAATACAATCAGCTCTGACTCTCCCTGTACCAGCTTCCGCAACACCCTGAGTGACTTGGGGCTGGAAGACCTGGACATTGACTCTTGTGAGGTGTCTGATTATTGGAAGTCAAAACTGTTGCAGCTGATTCAGGAATATGAAGGCATTTTTTCAAGAAGCAAACTTGATTGTGGGCTGGCCAAAGATTTTGTCCATCGTATCCGCCTTTCAGATGATCGACCATTCAGGCTTCCATATCGACGTGTTCCACCAGGGCAGTATCACAAGCTGCGACAAGTTCTCACAGAAATGGAAGAACGGGAAATCATTCGCAAATCCAACAGTGAGTGGGCGTCTCCTGTAGTGCTGGTGTGGAAGAGGAATGGAGATCTAAGGGTCTGTGTGGACTATCGCTGGCTAAACGTCAGACAGTTAAGGATGCTCACCCGTTGCGCATCAATCAGACTGCTTGACAGCTTTGGGTGGCAGTGCCATATTTTGTGCCATGGATCTCACCTCTGGTTTTTATAACATTGCCATGGCAGAGGATGATAAAAAACTAACAGCCTTCACCACACCCATGGGGCTGTATGAGTTTAACAGGCTACCTCAGGGCCTCTGTAACAGTCCTGCCAACTTCATGCGCCTCATGATGAACATCTTTGGTGATCAGAACTTCTTGACGCTGCTTTGTTATTTGGACGATTTGCTTGTATATGCTCCTGATGAGGCAGAAGCTCTGAGGAGGCTCGAGGTTGTCTTCAGCAGGCTGCATGTCCATGGCTTAAAACTGGCTCCCAAGAAATGCCAACTATTCAGGAGGAGTGTGAAGTTTTTGGGGCATGTTGTGGGTGAAAATGGTGTGTCAACCGATCCCGATAAAGTTCAAGCAGTTGTTGCTATGACAGAGTCTGATCTGATGATGGAGGATGGTGTTACACCCTCACAAAAAAAGATCAAGTCATTTTTGGGGATGGTGATGTATTACCAGCAGTTTATACCAGACTGTTCACGCATTGCCAAACCATTGTTCACTTTGACTGCCGCACCCAAAGGAAGAAAACTGAATGGACGGGGTCCAGCAGCTTTTAAGAAGTTACATCCACATGACTGGAAAGAGGAACATCACTGTGCATTTGAAGACCTAAAAAATGCACTGTTGGAGACTGTGGTGCTCGCACACCCTGATTTCAGTCGCCCTTTCATTCTGTCTACAGATGCCTCACAGGATGGGTTGGGGGCTGTTTTGTCTCAGATTCAGGAGGGTGAAAGTAGAGCACGACCCATTGCCTTCGCCAGTAAAGCTCTAACGCGTGCCCAGAGTAACTACCCAGCTCATCGCCTTGAGTTTCTGGCGTTGAAGTGGGCTGTTTGCGATAAATTCAGTCACTGGCTTAAAGGGCATACTTTCACTGTCTGGACTGACAATAATCCCCTGACATACATCCTCACAAAACCCAAACTTGATGCATGTGAGCAACGGTGGGTTGCTAAGTTAGCACCATACAACTTCAGCATCAAGTATATACCTGGCAGTAAAAACATCGTTGCTGATGCTCTCAGCAGAAAGCCCTTTGCCCAGGATCGTGTCTGATTTTGAATGAACCATATGATGACCTTGTGCGGAGACGCAACAAGTGCAAGAAGCTTTAATTCAGGAAACATTCAGGATTGGTGTCAACCACCAAAACATGCATCATACAGGCCCATTGGGTGAGCTGGAAAGTCAGTCCCTATCTGACTGTGAAGTGTCTGCAGTATTAGCCGGTCATCTGGAGTGGGATGAAGGTTTTAGGCAGAGAGTGGTTTCATGGCTGGCCCAGGATCTGGAGACATTGGCTCTGCCAGGTGAAGACCCTCTGCCTGTTTTTTCACTTCAAGAGCTTCATGATAACCAGAGGAATGATCCTGTCCTGTCCCATGTCATCCCATTTGTCAGCCGAGGGAGACGACCATCAAGACGAGAGAGAGCTGGGTTGCCTTTGAAGGTGCTCAAAATCCTAAAACAGTGGGAAAAACTGAAGATGCAGGATGACATCCTGTACAGAGTTTGCAAAGACCCATTGACAGGAAGCGACATCAGTACATGACGCCTTCCTCTTTGATAAGCCAAGTTCTCACTGGTGTGCATGATAATGCTGGCCACCAGGGTCAGAGTAGAACTTTATACCTTTCAAGACAAAGGTTCTTTTGGATTGAAATGGAAAGAGACGTCAGAGACTATGTAAAATGTTGTAAGCGTTGTATTGTTAGTAAGACATTGGAGCCTGAGGGAAGAGCACAGCTCGAAAGCATCAAAACCACAAGCCCCTTGGAGTTAGTTTGTCTGGACTTCTGGTCTGCAGAAGACTCTAATGGAAAGAGTGTGGACGTGTTAGTGGTGACAGACCACTTCACTAAGATGGCTCATGCCTTCAAGTGTTCAGACCAGTCCGCAAAACAGGTTGCACGTCAGCTGTGGGATAAGTACTTTTGTGTATATGGTTTCCCGCAGAGAATACATTCAGACCAGGGTGCGAATTTTGAGAGCCAGCTTATCCAAGAGCTACTTCAGATAGCAGGTGTGAAGAAGTCCAGAACAACACCCTACCATCCTATGGGGAATGGTCACACTGAGAGGTTCAACAGGACTTTAGGAAATATGATTAGAGCACTACCTCCCAGAGAAAAGCAAAGGTGGCCTCAGATGCTGCAAACACTGACCTTCGCTTACAACTGTACTGCTCATGAGTCGACCGGCTATGCCCCATTCTTCCTTATGTATGGTCGGGTTCCTAGATTACCAGTAGATGTTATGTTCCACAGTGTGGAAAGAGACAATGACATCACAGATTATGACAGTTATGTTAAAAGGATGAGAGATGACCTCAAGGAGGCTCTTTGTGTTGCTCAAGTTCATGCCAGTGCAAAACAACAGCGGCAGGCTGAGCTCTACAATAAGGGTGTGAAAGGTGCTGACATTGAAGAGGGTGATCAAGTCCTCTTAGCCAACAGAGGTGAACGTGGGCGCAGAAAACTTGCTGATAGGTGGGAGTCGACGTGATCTCAAAGGATTCAAGATGTCACACCTACCGCATTAGAAACCCTAACAACGGACATGAAAAAGTGGTTCACAGAAATTTGCTCTTGCAAGCGAGTTTCCTGCCAATACATGTGGATCATGACGCAGAGCCTTCATTTTCCAGTGTTGGTCAGGAGTCGCAAGAGAAAGAAGAAGGCGATAGAAGTCTGTTTTGGAGGAACTTGAACTTCACAAATCCGGCACTGCTAGCTGGGTTGCAGAGGTCACTCCATTGGAGAACTCCTCAGAAGTAGGGGACACCGCCCTCAATTCCCCTTCAGTTCCTGTTGCTGAGCCTGAGCCTCTGATTGCTGAGCCGCAGAGGAGCGACTACAATGGAGTAACTGTTGGAACTGGATCAGATGGTTGTCTTGGAGGAGCACCAGAGGGTTCATTCAATGTTCCTCCGGCAGATAAGGACAATGGACAGAATGACATTACTGGAGGACAACTGGAGATAAGCAGCAGTCAGTCTCAGGATCCAGTCTCTGCAAGGGAAACTACTGTGAAAGTTGTAGACACTGATGCACTGACAGTAACTGCACCCATTGACCAAATTAGGACCAGAGTGGGCAGGGTAGTGAAACCAGTGAATAGGTTGATTCAGACTATGACACAGAAAACCAAACAAGGAGGTTTTATGGTTGGTGGGTTAGCTAAGACCCTGTTCCAGTAACAAATTTTTGTTCATTTTGGGATATTCCTGTTCATTATGAACATGAAAGTTTCTTTTATTACTGTCATTCTGTGTATCAAGATACCTGTTATTTGGTAATCAGGTTGGGAATGTGTAGTCGGCACATTTTTATGCAAAGTGGACATTAAAAGTCTGGCCAACTACTTAATGCCACTTTTCTATCGACATGTAGAAACCCTTGGGTGCATGGTGATTATCAAAGAAGTATAGCTAAGTTCAGCTGATGTTATCTTGTATGCTGCTTCCAATCTGACCTGTGACTGTTTTGAGAAGTTCAGGGGGGAGTATGTAGCTGAGTTAATTTTATTTATTTATAATCTATTTTATTTTATGAACCTTCTCAAAACATTTTTATTTGCTTTTCTTAGTTCTGGAATTGTATTTTATTTTGGCGGAGAACCTTTTATTTTTTTGTTTCCTGTTTCTGCGCTATATCCTGTGTGTTCCCGCTGCCCTCCTCAGTTCGCCGCTGCGCTGAGGAGAGGTAGGTGTACAAAGTTGTCTTTCATTTGTTTATTAAAATATTGAAAACGTTTTAAAAATATGTTGTAAACTCATATATATATATATTTACGTTTAGCGCAGCATTATACTGGGCATTTGTCTCCCACATTGGTGACATCCTTCAAGTTTTCTTTGTCAACGTGGTTATTTTTTTTATTTATTTATTGTTTTTCTTTCGGTTGGTTAGGGTGTTTGGGGAAATCCGGAGCCCAGGAGCCTCAGTATTTAAAATGTTCTTGTTTTGAACAGGTATGTGTGTTGTTTCTTAAATTAATTTATTTAGTATATTTCTATGTTATGGTGGAAAATTGTAATTATTTCTTTATTATTATTTCTGTTTAGGTTTTATTTTAATTGTTTTGTATGACTGTAGATTTATTTTATTATTGAATCAGAGAATTTTAGTTTTGTTTAATGCATTTCTGTGTGAGTTCGCGCCAAGCTGCGCTGAGGAGAGGGTGTTTGGGGAAATCCGGAGCCCAGGAGCCTCAGTATTTAAAATGTTCTTGTTTTGAACAGGAATAAAACAACGCAGAGTTGATTCCAGAGTGATTCCGGTGTGATTCTTCGTACAACCGCTACACTGACAGGTACACATGTACATCCACCAGGAATGTACCACATACATCATCTCTGTCACAAATTCCTGGGATTTACTGTGAGTAGGCCTGTCACGATAGCAAATTTTGCTGAACGATTAATTGTCTCAAAAAACTATTGCGATAGACGATAGTATTGTTTGAAGACCTTTTTACACTGATTTAATGGAAATGACGCAATAATGCATGCGATTTCCTGCCAAAGATGGATGCACTTTATTTTAAAAAGAACACCCAACACTGGAACTGATAAACAAAATAAACAAAACAACCAAAAATAAAAATAAAATTGATTCTCAGTCTCCATTAACAAAAATGTACTTGAATAAAAACGAAATAACATAAAGCCAAAGTGTAAATAAATACTGCATTCAACCAAAAGAGTGCAGATTATGAAGTCTGTTTACCATATTGCCCTTCAGTAATCATTAGATTTAAATAGAGAAGACGGGCACATCTGACTGATGCAATAAAACTTTGATCGTTCTAAGATTGTGGCTTGTGATCATCCTGTAGTGTGTAGTGTGTTGTGGCCGCTCCGATCTAAATCAGGGGTTTTCCCCGCTGGGATTGTTAACGCAGCCTGTTGAATGTGACAGGTAGCCAATCAGAAAGCACAGATTCTCCTCCTGCTTTCTCAGGGGAAATTACCGAGGGGAATCCCAAACAGCTGAAACGGCGCAACCCGAAGTCCAGCGGACATTGGAGATGATATGTGGAAACAACATTAATGTTTATAAAACATTTTGTACAAAGAATATAGAAACAACGAGGGGAGGAGTTGGAGCAAAATCGCTACGTTGATGAACCCGGTAACTTTTCAGCTGTTCTTCGTTAACGTGACATAAAAAGGTTCTAATGATTTTCATTCAGTCAGGACGTTACGCTGACACTAGAGACACATGCACTGCAGGTAGATTGTAGTAAAGCATTGATTAATGCCTGGTTTTAAAATTAGTTAGCTGGACTTGTAGCCATTATGTTGTGCCCACTGTCGGCACATCGAACCCGATGGAACCGTTATACCCAGGATTTTTGTCGGCTAATGTGTGATCTCAGATTTTGAAAATGGGCCGACAATCGACCGACAGCACTAAGATGGTGTCGTGCGCTGGGCATTACACTAAGGAAATGAGGAAGGGAGGATCAGTGGAGAGCACCGGAGTTGAGCCTCTTTTAATTTAGGGTCATCAACAGAAAGAGAAAAAGGCTGGAAGAGACGATAACGGCGATAATTAAAATGACGTAGATAGTTTTAATTTATCGTACGATTAATCGATTTTTCGTTTATCGTGACAGGCCTAACTGTGAGCATCATGAATCAGGGCTGTGCAGTTCAACATGTATGTGGCATGAGCAAGACATAAAATGTAATGGGGTTACTTATTCATCCAGTGATGGGCTGCTGCAGCTGCAGCTTTTTCAGCCCTTTGAATGTTTTGGTTTTTCACTCTGGAGAACGTTGTGGCTGAAGTTCTAGTCTGTTGTTGTGACCATTCACTGCAGTGGAGTTAGCTCTAAATCCAACACCAACTCGCATCGTTCCAGCCTCTCAGCTGAGCGTTAACGCCACTTCATCACTGTGCCAATGACCAGAATTAGTGCAGAAGTTTTCTTCATCAAGGAGGATGGCAGCTTCTCAGGATACGGAAACGTTTCATGTTCTCTGGTGACAAGATCATTTCCTAACATTGTTTTCCTTTCATTAATCTCATCACTGGTGTTGACAGACCTTCTGCTCTCTCACATCTCTCCCTGTAGCTGGAGATCAACTGGAGCAGGAACTGCTGAAAACCAGAACCAGGTCCGGTTCTGTCAGGTTGTGACCCGCGTAGTTAGAAGAGGAATTAGATTAATCACTCTTCAGTGTATTTCTTTAGAAAATGTAGAGCACTCACTATCTAGCCCAATATTAAGCTTAGATTCATTTTTAGATTATTATGCAGAGAGACTCTTATTACTGCAACCCAGAACTGGAACATTTAGCTTTTATTGTTACTTAGAAAATGTGCAGTACTCATTACTTTGATAAATTTCCAGCATGCTTAGAAAGTCCAGAGGATACTTACTTACTTATCTAGGAAGCCAGAACAGGAGTATCTAGTTTACATACTGTAGATCAATATTCGATTCTTTTTCTTTCCTTTTGTTTGTTATTTCGTTTGTATTTCCTTTTAATCCCTGTAAAGCACTTTGAATTGTCTTGTTGCTGAACATGTGCTATAGAAATAAAATGACCTTTACCTTTAGATCAGAAAACCTGGTCAGACTCAACAGTGAGAAGAACCCTGAACTCACCAGGAAATCAGACACAACGGCCCAGCTGCTCTAGAAACATTGGCTCCAACGTCAGCCCTCGCGGCCCGGAGTCCTGCTTGGTGTAAATGTTTGGCTGCTGTAGCAAACCTGAAGGAGTTTAGCAGCGAGGACTGAGGTCCAGGAGTTCAGTCAGTCACTGCATCAGCTGTGGAGAAGAAACACAGTGAGACCCGTTGGCTCCAGTCCTACCATGTGAAGGTAAAAGTCTCTCACAAAACCCAAACCAGAGAAATCAACAAGAACAGTGTGGTGATGGTACACTTCAGGACAACATGGACATTGAAGATTTAATCATGTTTTAAACTTTGTTTTCTCCAAGTTAACAATCACAAAATTGCTTTTACATTTAAAGGATTGTGAATATCATCAAGTAGAAGTCACTGCTGTCTATAGAAAATGATAAGGATCAGAATCAGATGCCTATTGAGATACTGCTGCAGTTTTTATTTTGAGGAGAAATCTTCAGCAATGTTTAAAGAACTACAGACTTTATCACACACATTCTCTGCTGAGCTTCAGATCCAGAGTACAGAACTAACCCAGCAGTGAAACCAGACGGTACACTGAGGTCCAGATGGTCTAGTCAGTACAAGCTCAGCTAATTTCTGAAGTGTTGCTGAAAACATCTGTCAGCTTGTAAATCTGTCAAGACAACAACGATCAGCGAGATTTCTGCCGTTTTTTACAGCAAATATATTATTATACTGTAAATCTAATTCTCCCTCTTGGATTGATAAACTTTATGTTTTGCAGCTGTGAGATCTATAGGATGAATATTATATGATTGGATCTGTTCAATGCAGATTTAGTTCAAATGAATAATTGCACCAGGCAGCCCTTTCAGTTAAGGTGGAAATATTTCTGTAATTAGCAGGTCGATTATGGGGAGTCTCTCATAACTGATAAATAAGTACATATAGAAGGAAAAGTGAGTCAGCAGAGAGAAATCAGTTCAGCTTCTGAGTAGGAAGTAAGAAGGTGACTAGTTTATGTTTGATAAAGACGAAGATATGCAGCATTTAACAGGGAAGAAGAAAAAGGATGTCAGGCTGCAGCCAGTGGAAGGGAAGATGGCAGCTGAATACTAATGTTCAACTTGGTGGATGGAAACAGTGTCTGCTAACTCCCACATAAACACACACAGTTGTGTTTCCACTGGGTGTTGGATAGAAAAGGAGCCGAGCTGCATCCTGAATACTGATCACGTCTGCTGGTGGCGTGTTCTCATCAAAGTCCAGGACATCTACAGAACAGAGTTAAGACAGAAAAAGGTTCTCAAGATGAGAGAAGATAGAGATGGAAATAATGATTAAAATGGCTGTCTGCCCATCCCTTTCCTCCCTGGAACAGGTCTGTAAGGGAACCTTCCTTCTCCTCAGCATCACTCAGCAGATCATTCTGGGAATCCTGAGCCGTTCCCTCAGAGGCAGCGTTCCCTGGAAGGTGTTCCCTCGGAGGTGTTCCCTGGACAGAAGGGACATGTTGTCCCTCCAGGACAGGGGTGTGCAGTCCTGGTCCTGGAGGGTCGGTGTCCTGCAGCTCTTAGAGTCTCTCTGGTCCAACAACCTGAATCCAACAGCTGGATCTCCTCCTCAGTTCAGTCGGGTTCTCCAGAGTCCTGCTAATGATCTCATTATTGGACTCTGGTGTGTTGAAGTAGAGAAACATCTAACAGCTGCAGCAGACCGGCCCTCCAGGACCAGGAGTGAATGCTGCCTCTGAGGGAACGGCTCAGGACATTCTGGGTGGAGGAGCAGAGGCTTACAAGGAAGATAAGCTCCTCCCCTCTACAGGTGAGTCCAGCCACTCTGCATGGAGAGTCAGAGTCAAACCTCTGTGTTCTCCTAACCCCTGACCTGCTTCAGTGGTCCTTCTGTCCCTCTGGATCCATTCTACCATCTTCCCTGTTTTCCATCATATAGCCTGTATGTATACTGGAGGTTTTGGGTCTCTGACTCTGTCTCTCTGTCCAGCCTCCGACTCTTCAGGCCGTTTCTCCTCAGTCCAGCTGGAAGAATCGACCCGTCTGCAAACGGCTCCATGAGCAGAAAGTCAACTTCCAGTTCCAGATTGTGTAAATATATAACTGCAGTGATGATTTAGTCATCCTTGCTGTGTTTAATTCATGCTGTTTTCTGGGATACAGTGTTAGAGACTGTGTGAACACGGAGCTGCTGCCAGACAGACTGGATCAGAACCCACTTCCGGTTCTGAAGACTCTCTATGTGTGGCATCTGCAGCTTGACACTCACTTTATGTCGATGAAAACAGAAACAGTTTTTTCAATTAAAGACCAGACATCAGTCTCTTCATCCCTCAGTCATTTACTGAGACCGAAAAATTATCCATCCATCCATCTTCTTCTGCTTTATCCGGGGTGGGGTCACGGGGTCAGCAGCTTCAGAAGGGAGGCCCAGACTTCCCTCTCCAGCCATTTCCACCAGCTCCGGAGGAATCCCAAGGCGTTCCCAGGCCAGCCGAGAGACATCGTCCCTCCAGCGTGTCCTGTGTCTTCCCCGGGGTCTCCTCCCGGTGGGACGTGCCTGGAACTCCTCACCAGGGAGGCGTCCAGGAGGCATCCTGACCAGATGCTCCTCAACTGGCTCCTCTTGACATGAAGGAGCAGCAGCTCTACTCTGAGTCCCTCCCAGATGACTGAGCTTCTCTCTCTGAGAGCCCAGGCCTCACTGTCATTGCCCACGTGAGCGTTGAAGTCCCCCAGCAGAACAAGGGAGTCCCCAGGTGGAGCACTCTCCTGTACCCCCTCTAGGGACTCCAAAAAGGGTGGGTAATCTGTTCGGCCCGTAAGCACAAACAACAGTCAGGACCCGTCCCCCCACCCGTAGGCGGGTAAACCCCAACGTACAGGCACCAAGATGGGGAGCAACAAGTATGCCCACTCCTGCACGATGCCTCTCACCTTGGGCAACTCCAGAGTGGAAGTATGTCCAGACCCTCTCAAGGAGACTGGTTCCAGAACCAGAGCCATGCGTCGAGGTGAGACCGACTATTTCTAGCCGGAACCTCTCAGCCTCACACACACTAGCTCCGGCTCCTTCCCCACCAGAGAGGTGACATTCCACGTCCCAAGAGCTTCTGCAACCGAGGATCGGACCGCCAGGGCCCCCTCCCTCGGCCGCCACCCATCACACAATGCACCCGACCCCGTTGGCCCCTCTCACGGGTCGTGGGCCCATAGGAGGGGGGGCCCATGATTCCTCTTCAGGCTCCATGGGTAAAAGCCCGGCCACCAGGCGCTCACCATCAGGCCTGGCTCCAGAGTGGGGCCCCGGTCCGGGTGAGGGAACACATAGTCCAAAGTTTACATTTATCATTGGGGTCTTCAGGCTGCACTCTGTCTGGTCCCTCACCTGGACCTGTCTGCCTTAGTGACCTTACCAGGGGCATGAAGCCCCAGACAGCAGAGCTCCCAGGATCATTGGGGCCTCAAACCCTCCACCACCATAAAGTGGCAGCACAAGGAGAAACACCTGCAAGCTTTTTTCCCTCATCAGCTGGAGCATAAGAGCTGGCAACCGATCCTCCGACGCCAGAGTGTCCGCTTACGTGGTAACTCCTGCCCCTCAGAGTCTCTGGTTGTGTCTAGCTCTTTCAGTTCTCCGCTTATTGATACTTGTGTCGTGCCTTCCTAGGTATTCTCCACCGCCAGATTCCTGTCCGATCGTGTGGTCCGTCCTCTGGTTCCCCTAGCAGATCCCAGCCCCACTGTCTACCTCTACGCTCTCTGTGCACTTCTCCTCCTGCTTTGAGCATCCAGACGTTCTCAAAGTTAGATCCATTGTAAATAAAGGAAAGTACTGCTCCAAACCCGTGATGGTGTTTCTGCATGTGGGTTAGACAAAATCCCAAAACTCTCAAGCTATAAGAATGATAGAAAACTTGCTAACAAAAAGCCTCAGACCTGCAGCCCATAGCGGTTCTACACACAGGCTAACAGAAGAGACTCTTTGGCTCAAATATATTAAATGATAAATTATTGCCATGTTTTTTGTTTCTTTCTTTCTAATTGCCCTGTAGGCAGCAATTTAGTCACATCTATGTACATTTATTAATACTTTAATTAAAGATACGGTGACATGTTCCCATACACCTCAGAAAGTCTGTAGTTGCGCCTGTTTTCTGGTCCCATGCTGGGCAATGAATGTTTTTTGACATTCTGTCTGAATGTTCAGCAATGCATTGGAAATGATTAGTCATCAAATAATATCCCAGCAGTGGAACATTGTGGAAGAAAATGCAATCACTGTAAAAATGTACATTTAACATTTTGAAGAGGAAGTTCAAACTGTCATGTTCATTTTCTAATTTAGGGCATGTTGACCAGCTTTCTTCCAGTGGCCCCTGGAAGCCTGTCAGCTTGGCCCCCATGTTGACTCCATCGACTTCCAGACACGAGACCAAATGAGCCACATGAGCATGGAGAGCTCCCAGTCCCACCACACTGGAGATACTGGTCAGCAGACGACCAGTATGACCAGTATCAAGCTGTAGTGATCATTTGTCCAAAATTAAAAATCAGAAAACTTAAGACTTAAAGGTGATCAAAGCAAAAGATGAATTCAACTCAAATAGTCACTGATGCACTGTGGATTCTGGTTTATGCAATCCAACAGATCAGAACGGGTCAAAATGAAGTTCTTTGTTTTATTCCAGTGATTCAGCTACTGATCGTACTCTGATTCCTGTTCTTTTACTGATTGACTGACAACTGGTAGCTGGTAAAAAAACCATATGACCACCCACGTGATCCCAGCTAACATTATGCCACATAAAATAGAAATGAATCTACAGGTATTAACAGATTGTTTAGCTGAAGTTAGATCATGGATGAAACTAAATTTTATTCACCTTAATCACAGCAAAAATCAAGTCATATAATTTGGTCAAAACCTTCACACTAATAATCCAGATTTGATTTTGAGTCACATTTTCTCCTTTCTGTCCTGATAACTGGAGCTTTTCAAAGCTTCAGAAGCTGCAAGAAACCAGGAGTTTAATTCTTAGCTGGACACCATGGCAGAATTATGGGCCAAATGAAGCTCCATATTTACACACCTTCACCTTAAAGTCAGCCAACACTTTTGTGACCCTTTGACTAAAGCTGGAGATGTTCTGCTGACCAAGTGTCGGCAGTGAAAGGGCTGTGCTGGAACGGAGGAGTGTGTGGAGTGTGAGGAGTGTGTGGGCAGACTGACAGGGAGCCAACATGTGGACGCTGCATTTAAAGCATCGGTGTGTGTGTGTGTGTGTGTGTGTGTGTGTGCTCAAAATATGCGAGTTCATTTTAATGCTCAGTGTCTCTTGGCAAAGGGGGATCTACGCTGCAGCTCCATTTGAGATGGATTTCAAAGCCCCCTGCTGTGTTTGATACGCCGCCGTAACGAGATTATTTGGCTGGACAGGATGGAGGCCCAACCAACAACACACTAGAGGGAAGATCAGCTGGGACTGTCGAGTCATGTTTCACAGCAAGAAACCCCCACGTCCCCCCACACACACACATGTTTGCGGAGCTCTCTTTGTGGGGACTTTCCAGAGACTTCCATTCATTTCTACAGCCTAACCCCAACCCTTATCATAACCCTAACCATTACATACCTAACCCTAACCAACCAAAACTCAATTCACACCTTAGTCCTAAATCTGACCCCTGATCCAAAAACACTGTTTCCCCTTGTGGGGACCAGGCTTCTGTCCCCACAAAGAGCAGTGGGTCCCCAAAATGTAGTATGTTTCAGAAAAAATGTCCCCACAAGGTATTAGAAACAAATGCACACACACACACACACACACACACACACACACACATACACACAAGGCTCTAGATAAACAGAAGATGTATTTCGGACCTTGGTGCTGGAGCTTGAAGATCTCCTTCAGAAAAGTTAAGTCTGAGTTTCCTGTTGAAGTTCAGATGCAAAATTGGGACAATAAGTGAGAAGAATGTTACCTTCACTGTCAATCAGTAAAATAAGTCCAATGCAAGTTTCAAATAATACCAGCTGAGAGGAAACAATGTGCTAATGTTGGATGGTAAACTTTATAATCTATAAGTTAATAATGATTTATGAAAGTGTCTTTGCTGTCAGGGTTTGGTGTAGCTGCTGTCAAGGCAACGCCAATAAATCTGGTTCATTGTTTGGTTCAAGGTGGCAGTAGAAACATGTCCTTTGATATGAAACATTATGTTACAAACATAATGTTTCAGTTTCAATTTGTGTGGTTGGTGTTCATTTGTTTGGCTCAGCGCGTTTTCGAATGTGAGGGGAACTTAACTTTCGTTCCACATGCCATATTGTTGCCCCTGGGAAGTGTTTCAGTGGCACACTAAGAGCCACATGGGGCATCCTACCTGGTTGAGAGGTTGTCATCTTTATTCCTCTGGAGTTGATGCAGCTAATGAGTAGTTTTGTTTGATTTGTATCTTTTATTTGTGAAAATCAACTATTTTCATGACCAACTTTAGATTGTGTTTCCTTTCTTAATTCTGACAACATTTTGTGGGTTTTATCAAGTCAGTTATCCACAATAAATGACTTGAAACTCAAGAACAATGTTGAGCCTTGATTGAACTTGAGGAGTAACGTGTTGGGCTTTATTTTCCACCAGGGGGCGTAGCTGAGCTCCTCACACATGGTCCAAACCAGCAGCAGGCGAACAGGAACCAGTCAGTCCCAGTTCAGTCCAGTCCAGTCTGTCACACACCGAGTATTCTGGTTTTTATGGTTAGCTGATGCTAACTTTATTCTGTCTACTGTTTCTAAGCTAACTCTGGGATTATTCAAGCCTCTTTGTGAACAAAGACCAGTAACATCAAGGCTGCTCACTTCCCAACCCGTCCTCCCTCCAACGCTTCACCATGCAGCCCCACCGGACCAACACCTAGACTCACCCAGCAGGGGGCGCCCCTCCAAATCAACCTCTAATCCGTTAAAGCTTTATCTCCATTTCTGGAGAGTTTTCTGGAAAATGGACCACTTACCATGACAACCAAAAGAAAATCCTATTTTCAGAAAAAAGGTAACAATTTGTTGAAAATATGTCACTGTTTTACAATAAAATAATAAATTAGTAACTTTTACAGTTACAGGTTGGAGAAACGCTTCTACATTAGACTCACTGAACATGTGAAACTACAGCTAGGTCCTCAGACACCTGCAGCCGACCCGGTCCAGTCTGGTCTGGTCCGGTCCAGTCTGGTCCGGTCCGGTTTTGTCCAGTCTGGTCCGGTCCGGTTTTGTCCAGTCTCGTTCGGTCCATTCTGGTCTGGTCTGTTCCGGTCCGGTTTGGTCCGGTCTGGTTTGGTCCATTCTGGTCCGGTCCGGTTCGGTCTGTTCTGGTCCGGTCCAGTCTGGTCTGGTCCAGTCTGGTCCGGTCCAGTTTGGTCCGGTCTGGTTTAGTCCATTCTGGTCCAGTTCGGTCTGTTCTGGTCCGGTCCAGTTTGGTCCGGTCCGGTTCGGTCCAGTCTGGTCCGGTCCGGCTGCACCTGTGTTTGCATTGATTGTAGGGATCTTCGTATCAGAAACAGGAACCTGAATGATTTCATTCACTTTACAGCACAGCAACGTTGAGTCACTGTCCATCATCATCCTCATCATCATCATCATCATCCTCATCCTCAACATCATCCTCATCATCATCATCATTCTCACCATCATCCTCATCATCATCATCATCATCATCATTCTCACCATCATCCTCATCATCATCATCATCATTCTCACCATCATCATCATCCTCATCATCATCATCCTCATCATCATCCTCATCCTCATCATCATCATCATTCTCACCATCATCCTCATCATCATCATCATCATTCTCACCATCATCATCATCCTCATCATCATCATCATCCTCATCCTCAACATCATCCTCATCATCATCCTCATCCTCATCATCATCCTCATCATCATCCTCATCATCATCATCCTCATCCTCATCATCATCCTCATCATCATCCTCATCCTCATCATCATCATCATCCTCATCCTCATCCTCATCATCATCATCATTCTCACCATCATCATCATCCTCATCATCATCATCATTCTCACCATCATCCTCATCATCATCATCATCATCATCATTCTCACCATCATCATCCTCATCATCATCCTCATCCTCATCATCATCATCATTCTCACCATCATCCTCATCATCATCATCATCATCATCATCATTCTCACCATCATCCTCATCATCATCATCATCATTCTCACCATCATCATCATCCTCATCATCATCATCCTCATCATCATCCTCATCCTCATCATCATCATCATTCTCACCATCATCCTCATCATCATCATCATCATTCTCACCATCATCATCATCCTCATCATCATCATCATCCTCATCCTCAACATCATCCTCATCATCATCCTCATCCTCATCATCATCCTCATCATCCTCATCCTCAACATCATCCTCATCATCATCCTCATCCTCATCATCATCATCATCCTCATCCTCATCCTCATCATCATCATCATTCTCACCATCATCATCATCCTCATCATCATCATCATTCTCACCATCATCCTCATCATCATCATCATCATCATCATTCTCACCATCATCATCCTCATCATCATCCTCATCCTCATCATCATCATCATTCTCACCATCATCCTCATCATCATCATCATCATCATCATCATTCTCACCATCATCCTCATCATCATCATCATCATTCTCACCATCATCATCATCATCCTCATCATCATCATCATCCTCATCCTCAACATCATCCTCATCCTCATCCTCATCATCATCCTCATCATCATCCTCATCATCATCATCCTCATCCTCAACATCATCCTCATCATCATCCTCATCATCATCATCCTCATCATCATCATCATCCTCATCCTCATCCTCATCATCATCCTCAACATCATCCTCATCATCATCCTTATCATCATCATCATTCTCACCATCATCCTCATCATCATCATCATCATCATCATTCTCACCATCATCATCATCCTCATCCTCATCCTCATCATCATCCTCAACATCATCCTCATCATCATCATCATCCTCATCATCATCATCCTCATCATCATCCTCATCCTCATCATCATCATCATTCTCACCATCATCATCATCCTCATCCTCATCATCATCATCATCCTCATCCTCAACATCATCCTCATCATCATCCTTATCATCATCATCATTCTCACCATCATCCTCATCATCATCATCATCATCATTCTCACCATCATCATCATCCTCATCCTCATCCTCATCATCATCCTCATCCTCAACATCATCCTCATCATCATCATCATCCTCATCCTCATCATCATCATCATTCTCACCATCATCATCATCCTCATCATCATTCTCACCATCATCATCATCCTCATCATCATCATCATTCTCACCATCATCATCATCCTCATCATCATCATCATTCTCACCATCATCCTCATCATCCTCATCATCATCATCATCATCATCATCATCATCCTCATCATCATCATCATCATCATCCTCATCATCATCCTCATCATCATCATCATGCTCATCCTCATCCTCATCCTCATCATCATCTTCATCTTTTAGTAATTATCAGGGGAAACACAGTGGAAAAGTACCAACGTCTGTACCGGACCATCCAGCCGAGCGGCGCTAGAAATGAGGAAAGGAAGACAGGATGTTAACGCACTGGGCCACCAGAACCAGTCACCAGCCAAGATCAAATCGGATCAACAGAACCACAGCTGTTGGGTCCGGGCCACGAGGCCTAAAGCAGAGGTTTTAACCCAGTCGGGTCGACTGCAGCATCAGACCGGGCCGACCGGACCCTGAGGTGTAAATCCACGTCATGTAACCGTCCTCAGACACAGAAATGTTTCCCCTCCCTGAATATAACCCTCGTTTTCAGATTTACTCAAACTGAAACACAAGGAATAAAACATTTGGAAAGCGCTGAATCCTTCAGAGCTCAGACTCTGAAGATATGAAAAGATCTTCGCTGATCTGGGCTGAATCCTGAGCCAAGAGCAGCCGGTTCACCAGGTCACTCATCAGACCTGCAGCTGGACAAGGAAGCAGCAGCTAAATCTGCTGGATTCCAGGAGAGGAGAAAACCACGCACCAAACGACAGGAGGGACAAATACAAAGATGAGCAGGAGACGCACAAGGCGGTGGAGGGAAGCAGCGCTGGTGATGTAGGAAGGAACCGTAGTTCTGCTGGGTCGGTAGAACTGGACCTGCAGCGGATCCCCGCTGTGCGCGGCGAGGCTACAACCGGCTCTGCTCATTACCCTCTTAATGGAGCAGAGGCATCTGCTACGTCTCTGCTCCCCTTTCACATCAATATCTCTCTCATCCAGCCAACCAGCACCAACCCAAAGCAAAAACACGAGCCAAGAAGAGGCTGAATGTCGGGAGGGAGCAGAAGGACGGCGCTGCCGAGCGTCCAGAGAGACGATGGCAGGAAGAAGGATGGAGGCGAGGAGCCGCTGCAGGCTGGTTAATAATGATGCTAATGAGTTAGATCAACATATCATCAGGATTCATCTCTGGCCTAGGGTTCCGCAGAATAAATCAATAGAAGAACTAAAACGTTCTTTAATATCTGCTTTTTCACTAAATGAACCCAAACAGAAGCAGCAGAACCGACTTAAAGATTTAAAGCCTCGACCCACCGATCGTCTGCAGACCTGAAGCAGCTTCTGATCCGTCATGATCCTCACAAATCACCAGATTTACTTTAGTTTCTAGAAAACAACCACAAGCAAAAACCCCTTTAATGAATATTCCTTATCTACACTCGAGTTTAAACGAGTCAACATGAGGATGTCTGAGTGCAAGTGAACGCACCACACACACTCCCGCCTCTGGGTTTGGCTGGTGATGAGAGCGAACAGCAGCAGCTGAAGGTGGGGGATCATGGGGCTGCTTAAAGGTCGGGCTTTAACAGGGCCGTTAGTGAGCTGAACACAGATTAAACGATGGAAGCCAAAACATTTCTGTGTGTGACTGCAGGAAGCTGCAAAACATTCCTGAGGACAAGACAGAGAAGGACTGAGGGAAGATGGAGGACAAAGATTCAGATGTAAACAACTGCCTGAGAACAGAGATAGCAAAAAACAAAAACCATCTTCTCCCCGAAGGACGGAGTGGAAAACAGGCTGAGTGAACAGGTGGTGGATGGACAGAGAGAGGAGAGAGAGAATGTGAGCAAAGGGAAGCAGCTGAGAATGAGAATGAGGCAGATCAACACCATCATCCATGTTCACATTATGACCCAGTAACCAGAACCAGAACCACAGTCAGGACTGATTCATCACATTTTAGACTGGTTCAAAAACCAATCTGGCGTCTTTATGGACAAAACTAAACTGCATAAATCATCTTCACATTAACCTTCAGCTTAACTCCAAATGATCCGTGAATCATTTATTTTAAAACTCTCATTACTCGGATGCATCTGGAAGTCGTGTCCTTAAAGAGGGAAGCTCTTAAAAATTCATTCGGTTCCTTGCAGGTGGTGGCATCTAGTTTGATCTTTCTATTGTTTTATGTTCAGGTTTTATAAGTGGGTAACAAATGGAGACATTAACCCTCCTAATAAAGACTCAGACATGTTTGGCTGAAACAGAAAATGTTTTAATCATTTTAATCTTTGAAATATGCTTGTTTCTTCAATCCCTTAGAAAAATGTTTTCATACAATATCTCTATTTATTTGACATTGTGCATTAATAGGTTTGCTATTAATAACCTGAGAGGCTGTGAAGGTCGTCAGGGTGAGGAGAGAGAGGAGAAGCTCTGCGGCCGATCGGCATTCAGACGATTCACCGGCTGGAAAACCACATCTCAGATCAGAGACCAGTTTCCTCTGCTGAAGTCTGGGACTCAGAGGGCTTCACATGAGTTCACATGGTCAGGGCTTCACATGAGTTCACATGGTCAGGGCTTCACATGAGTTCACATGGTCAGGGCTTCACATCACCCAGCGGATGTAACCAGCTCAGGTGATCGTTGTTTTGTGGGGGGTTGAAGAATTTTAGTGCCCTACAAAAACAAGGAAGGAACGGGAGCAGACGAAAGGATCCGTCAAGGAGTGACTGAAAATGAGAGGCTCTCATCAGGACCAGAACCAAACATGGAGAAGCAGCATTCAGCTTCTATGCACCACAGATCTGGAACAAACGTCCAGAAAACTGAAAACCAGCTGAAACCCTGAGTTCCTTTAATGCAGACTAGAACCAGTTGCTATGGAAACATAATCAATGAAACATTGATCAGTAATCTGATTGATGCCACTCGTTCCAACAGTTCACTTTGTGTTTCTTTGAGCCTCGTTGCTGAAATGTTTTCTACAAATAAAATTCCAGAGTGAAACTGATCTGATTATTAATAACTGGAAAACTGATCAATATATTTGATGAATATTGATGATTCTAACTGGTTCTTAGCAAAATGGATTTTCTGTTATTGTTTTTTCACAATTCTTAATTATAAAACGTGTTTATGATGTTTTTGTAAAGTGAAGCATTTTGAACTACAATGTTGCTGAAATGTGCTGTGCAAATATTCTGATTGATTGATTGATTGATTGATTGATTGATTCTGTTTCTCTGTGGCTCAGTGAAGATAAAATTCTGATGATCTGGAGTTTTAATTGATTCTTTGATGTTTGCTGTTGTGTGTTTCTATGGAGACAGAAATCAGAATCAGTGACAGATGAGATGAATTATAAATGACTCCAGTAAAAGGAATATTTTTGTCTTCAGACTGAAGCTGCTCTTTTATCTCGGAAGAAAAATGAGTCAAAACATAAAGCTGTCGCTCTGCTGCCTGGTTTCTTCTTGTCCTCCTCTTACTGGTTTTAATGGGAACCCTAACCTGCTCACTGCTCCAACAACCAGGCGAAACACTGACAGCGTTCCAGTTAGTTTCTCCGCTGTTAGCACAATGACCAAGTGCCAACAGAAAAGGTCCTGGGCTCAAATTCCCACAGAACCAGGCAGAGCCGGGTCAGAACCAGAGAGCAGAACCATATGGGTCGGGTTGCTTTATTCTTGGCCCGGTTGAACTCCCTGTGGTCCGGTCGCTCAGCGATGCTGACCCCTGACCCGGGAAGCTCCTGGCACCAGAACTCTGGACCTGCAGTGAGGGGTCAGGGGGCACAGCTGCAAAGGATGTTGGGTAAAAAACCTTCCTGGGGTCAGCAAGAGGAGGCGACCCCAGCTACAGGTTGGCTGAGAGAAGATGACCAAAGTAAGGGTTGAGACATCAGAACCTGTTGGGTTGTTTCTCATTTCAGAAATTAGGATCCCAGAAGATGCAGAAACCCAAAAACCCAAAAACCTAGAAGAGCCAGAACCTGAGCTGAACTCTTCCTCACGACGTTCTTTTAGTTTTCATTCTCATTAAACTGCGTCGGTTTCATCAGCGTTAACCTCTGACCCGGCAGACTGGAAGTGAAATGATCCTCATTACTCTGTAAGGTGAACAATTGAATTCAAGAGGAAATGCTTCGGCCTCCATCTGACCTTTTCTGTCTCACCACAACAGGAACATTAGCTGCAGCTTCCAGAAGGTTCTGTTTCCACCGATTCTCTCCTGTATAATTTACTAACATCATTATGCAAATGCTGCAGAGCTCCGTTTATTTCAGCATTCTTAAGTAACATTTCCAATAAGTCATTTCAGCTGATTTATAAATGACTTAAATGTTTATGGTCTCTGCATTTAGGACAGAAACTGTGCAAAACAACTCTCCTATTTGCATATTTCTCCGACTCATCCTCTGCATACAAACTGATGTGGAAACACTAATTATGTTTTGGCACTAATTCCCCGGAGCTGCAGCTACAATCCACATGTTCAGTCACCAATTACGCTGAAGTTGCTGCTGCAGAGCCGAGCCTCAGGCTGACTGAGGCGTCAGAGCACGCTACATCTATGGCTATAGATCTATTACCTATAGATCTATAACCTATAGATCTATAGTCTATAGATCAGCCTCACAGACTGAAGAAATTGAGGCGTCTGCTGAGATCGGCCATGAGTTCAGATAATAAAATGTCATGACTTCATTACCAGATAATGTAATTTTTCATCACAATCAAATTATTTTAAGAAAATATGTAATATTTCACATGAATCACATGTTGGTTTAAAGAATACTGAAAAGCTGAAGAGTCCACATAAACACATGTAAATATTCTTTGCAGTGAAAAAAACCATAGACTGACTGTGATTCTAACAACTGCATAAAATTTATTGATAACTGAAATGATTCATCTGCGGCGTTTCTGATCTCGGTCCAGTTAAAGGAGATTCCTCTCATTTCTAGGATGGGCTTGATAACTGATGGGACTCCAACATGGCTGACCACATCAGTCTCACTGGTTTGGTTCAATCATGTCCACATAATTCGTCCAAAATGTCTGAATGACTGAAAAGCTTCAGCCTGAATGAGTTTATCTGCTCACCAAGCAGGCAGGACGAAGCTCCAGGTTCTCTTGTGTCTGTCCGCCTCGCCGCTGCTGCAATAAAACCGGAACAATCCGGGTTTCCCTCAGGATACTGAGGTCCAGGGGCCTCATGCATAAAGCGGCGTGCGCACAAAAAATGTGCGGCTCCGTATTTTACGCACAAGTGGGCCTGTATAAAAGTCTCAGTTTGCATAAATACAAACTTTGTCCCTGTTGTGAAAATGTGCTGCAGCCACGCAAAGTTTTTTATGAACAATATCAAAGTACAAAACGTCAAAACTCACATAAATCCACTGAAATCTGACGACATTCAGTTATTTAGACCAGGAAGCATCAAACCCCATGATTTTCATATTTTATTGATTAAACGTAAACGATGAAACTGAACTGCATTTAGTTAGCTTCATTCCGGTTCAGGCTGAAGCCTGATCCTCCGGTGAGTCCGATCGGACTCACGTTTCCTTCTGTTTAGGATCCTGCTCAGAGTGCGAATACTACTGATGGTTTATCTCCATGTTTAGATCGAGCATGAAGGGAAACTAGACCAACTTCTGTTAGCCACTGTGCTAGCCTTCTTTATGCCTGCAGGAAAAGCACACTACCGCCACCTCCTGGACACCAAACTAACACGTTTAAACAAGATAATGCTTGAAATATTTTTTCCCTCTGTGATAGCAATGCGTTTCAGAAATTGAGCAGTAAAACAGATTGATTTACCAGTGAAATCCTGGCAGCATTAGTTTGGATTCCAGCTGAATTGGAAGTAGAGGGAAATAAGGAACCTCCAATGCTTGATGCAAAATAATTAATAATTTATGTTTGAAGCATTTGACAGGAACATTGGAAAATACAAACTACGGAAGACAGTTGTGCAGAAAGGTTAGCAGGACATGTGGAGGACGAGTCTGAGTGAATCAGTCAGGTCAGAACCAAACAGAAAACATTCAGCTCTGTGATCTTTTCCATGAAGTGCATCGCATCTGAAGCAGAAAACATGTGAAAGACAAACTCCACTGTCAAAACACTAACAAGATATCCAGCTTCCTCATCACCGTTAAATAATGAATACACAATTTAAAACCTTTTGGAGTTAATACATTTAAAATAACAGCTAAATTTGTTTGATGTCTGAAGAACAGAAATCTGTTAGAAAGAATCTGCTCGTTTCTCTTGATTCAGCTTCTTTCTCTACATGACATTCAACACAAGTTTCTTCCAGAAATATAAATAGGACATTTGTCCTGGTTTAAAAGATGTTGGTGATGCTAAAAGCATCTGAATTTGCCAGTTTGACGGCATCTTTGATTAAAAATATAAATTAGCAATAAGACCGGACACTAACCACCACAACTCTCCCCTTTTGGAAAAGCGGTGAGCCTCTGAGGGCCGAGTGTTAATAGAAATATCAGCTTCTGATGCGGCGCATGAACAAAGTTTCAAAGGCAATAAGGAACAAGGGCGAAGCCTTCAACTAGACGGAGAGGAAAATCAATGTTTGAGAAGCTCTGCAGGCTGAAGCCAGGAAGGAAACAGTGTGCAGCGCAGCAGAGACTGTTTGCTTTAAACACAACCTGCTCTGCTGCAAACACTGAAAATGGAACCAAATCAATTTTTATCACCAGTCACAACAAGTATGATGGAGTTTCAGAGCACCAACCCCACCCTCACCTACAACATCATCAGCACAAACCAAAGGATGACAAGCAATTAGAGTCGTCTTTGTTCGCCCAGTCAGGTCTTAATTAGCATGAAATATGATTACTGGATAAAGACTGGAGATGAGAAATGCCTCAGTGGAGAAAATGTTTCACTTCCTGAGATGTTGAGCAGCGATCAGAGCAAATCCTCAGATGTCTGCTGATGTCCTGCTTCTGTTTGGGTTTCATCTGTTTTTATGTTGATTATTTCTTCTTTCCTTCTCCCAGCTGTTCCCTTCATTACTCCGTGTGTCTGTGATCTGATCTGACTGTTCTCTGGTATTAATGTGTGTCTGCCTCCATCCAGTTGCTCTTTGGGTTCACTTCAATACCACCGAATCATGGTAACTGACTTATTGAGTTTACACCCTTTCAGGCTGTTCAGTGGCAGAAGACGGATAAAAATACCAAACAGATACAAAAGCAGGAGACTGGCTGGCTCTTAATGATATGTAACTTGTACTTTAGTGGGAGCCCAGTGATCTCCCATTTCCCATCATGAATCATTTTGCTCATATTCACTGTAGTAATGGGAATAACATTTGGATTTTGGTTCTAAATGATGAGTCGTTGGTTTGGTCTGTGGGAGATTCTGGGAAAAGATTGTGATTTAATGGGGGTGAATCTCTGAACTGCAGCGTCCGTCCCTCTGCAGCTGAGGCCCGGCCTCTGTTGAAGCTTCAAATGCTTCAGTCTGACTTTACCCACTCGCTAGCGGCCGTCTCTGTCCCTCTGATCTGTCCTCCTCTCATTGTTTTCCACTTTCAGAGCTAAGCTGGAGAAGGAGGTTGATCATGATGAACGGAGACATTCTGACGTCTTCCAACCCAGACGATGCGGCAGCCATGTTGTCTCTGCATGCGGCTGTAGAGGTTTGCACCCTTCAATATTTTTGTTTTTCTATTCATAATTTCTTGTTGTAATAAGTTTTTTAGTGTTACTTCAGTTATTCAATGCAATTCCACATTCAACCACTAGGTGGCGCCCGTCTCACTGGTGGCATAGAGAAGTTTGAGCACACAGGTGAAGAAGAAACCTTCCTGTTAGATGCTGATGGAAGCTCATTGTGTGTCTCATCTTTTCTGTATCACAGCAAAACATGTTGAGAGATCAAAACTAGCACATGACTCCCAGCGCAGCAAAGGATTCTGGGTAACACGGCCACCATGTTGTATCTAATTGACACTGAGCACTTTTATGAGACTTTCTATTTGTAGTTTCAGAAAGACCATCACTGTCTCCCTGCCCCACGGCTCTTCCCCGCTGTCTGGCCGTGACATCTGCTGCGCTCCTCCTGAGCGACCGCTGGAGGTCAAACCGCACTAAGTGCATATAATTGGTTTTGGACCTGCTTTTTTAACCAGCTCTTCCTTTGCGCTCTCAGCCATGCTGCTTCACGCTGCTCTGTTTTGATGCCACCGGTTGTGTCGTCAATAAGCTTTACCCCAGTTAGCCAGTAGACTGCAGATCTCTATTGTAGGCCAAATTTCTATTGCTTCTGCCATATACTATAAATATATCCTAACTGATATATTAGGGTATGTCCTAATATATCTGATATTAGGATCTGATATTAGGCCGATATATACCCCTATCCATCCATCCATCCATCGGTGAGTGGATGGATGGATGGATGGATGGATGGATGGATAGATAGATAGATAGATAGATAGATAGATAGATAGATAGATAGATAGATAGATAGATAGATAGATAGATAGATAGATAGATAGATAGATAGATAGATGGATGGATGGATGGATGGATGGATGGATGGATGGATGGATGGATGGATGGATGGATGGATGGATGGATGGATGGATGGATGGATGGATGGATGGATGGATGGATGGATGGATGGATATTCTTCCAAAGACCTTTACTCCGCAGAGTTGGAGGATTAATTTGTGTAGCATGTTTCTGTCTAGAAGCTAAATGTTGAATTTCTGTTTGCCGTTCAGTGAGCTGGTTGCTGCTCCTCACTATGGAGGACGTAGAACGTGTCCAGATGTCCAGATGTCCTGCTGGGTGTCTTTAGTGCGGCAGGACAAGGCGACAGTCGTCCTGTTGCTGCCCCCTGCGGTTTCTGGACAGAACTGTTATTTACTGACTGTGATGTGCCTCATGTTTATTTGCATGACATGCTATATTTTTGATTTTCCATCATATTAACTCGTCTCCCAGCTGAGAGGTGCCAGTCTGAGCAAAAGACCGTTTTCTGGATTCTGAACTGTATGAATATGGAGATGAGTGGAGTGTGTGGACCGACCCACCAACACCGGACAGATTTAGGAGCACCGTGTGAAATCCAGAAATGTGGAACCTTGTGGAGGCAAAGCCAGAAGGCAGACCCGACCTGAAGCTCCCAGAGAGTTTGGATTTCACGCAGAGAGCGTTAATAGGATCTGCCTCAACGCCAATCCCAGAGAAAAGCCTTCAGCCAGAGGAAGACGTCCATCAAAGCTCTCATCCGGCGCACTGGGAGGCTGCAGGAACAGATCTGGGTCAGGGTTGGTGTGTCAAAGGTGCAGCATGACTTTCACAAATTTAGATCTGAAAATTTTTCAAATTTGGAGATATTTTAAATTTAGTCTTTTCTTCGATGTCCTGTGAAGGCGTCTTTCTGATCAAATGGTGCTTTTTAAATCCACTCAGAGTGAAACTGGAGGATCAAACGCTAAATGATTGGCACCGGGTTCTGGTTCTATATGGGCCTGACCGCAGCCCAGGAGAAGAACTGGATCCTCTGTCTGCTGCTGCAGGTGGAAGCTGAGCAGAGGAGCAGCGGGGCTGACGAAGAGCGGAGAAGAAAGATGAGAGACAACATTTAGATAAGTATGCATTATTCATGCTGGACGGATTGCTTCACTTGTAACCGTGGCGACATCAGCATCCATCAGAGGCCAGCAGCACCTGCACGTCTGCCATCGGCTCCATCTCTGCTTAATCTGCCGACTTCCTGCCGCTTGCTGATCATCGTCTCTCAGCTGCGTCTCTTTGCTGGGAGTTCATGGTTCTGCTGGAAACCGGGTCGATAGTTCTGTCACAATAGCAAATTTTACTGAGTGATTAATTGTCTCAAAAATTATTGTGATAAATGATAATATTGTCTGAAGACCTTTTTACTCTGATTTAATGGAAATGACATAATAATTCATGTGATTTCCTGTCAAAGATAGATACACTTTATTTTCAAAAGAACATTTAACACTGGAACTGATCAAATAAACAAAACAACCAAAAACTAAAATAAAATGGATTCTCAGTCTCCATTAATAAAAATGAATAAAAACACCAAAGTGTAAATAAATACTGGATTCAACCAAAAGAGTTCAGATTATGAAGTCTGTAAACCATATTGTCCTTCAGTAATCATTAGATTTAAATAGAGAAGATGGAACATTGACTACCTGATGCAATAGTTCACACTACACGTTAGTTCACTCCTACATTTTCCCCTTAAGACAATCTGAGAACGTTGATGTTCTCAGATTGTCTCTTGTGGTTTCATAACCGATCATCCTGTAGTGTGTGGTGTGTTACGGTAGATCGTTGTGGCGCTCGATCTAAATCAGGGTTTTCCCCACTGGGAGCTTAACGCAGCCTGTTGAATGTGACAGGTAGCCAATCAGAAAGCCGGATTCTCCTCCTGCTTTCTGAGGGGAAATTACAGAGGGGAATCCCAAACAGCTGACACGGAGCAACCCGAAGTCCAGCGGACATTGGAGATGATATGTGGAAACAACATTAATGTTTATAAAACATTTGGTGTAAAGAATATAGAAATGATGAGGGGAGGAGTTGGAGCCAAATTGGTACCAGTTGATGAACCCGGTAACTTTTCAGCTGTTCTTCGTTAACGTGACATAAATAGGTTCTAATGATTTTCATTCAGTCAGGACGTTACGCTGACACTAGAGCCACATGCACTGCAGGTAGATTGTAGTAAAGCATTGATTAATGCCTGGTTTTAAAATGACTTCACTGGACTTGGAGCCATTATTTTGTGCCCATTGTTGGACACCACACGGCCCGATGGAACCCGATGGAACCCGATGGAACCCGATGGAACCCGATGGAACCGTTATACCTAGGATTTCTGTCGGCTAATGTGTGATCTCTCAGGTTTTGAAAATGGGCCGACAATCGGCCGACAGCTGTAAGATGGTGTAGTGTGAACTGGACATTACACTGAGGAAATGAGGAAGGGAGGGTCAGTGGAGAGCAGCGGAGTTGAACCTTTTTTCATTCAGTGTCATCAACAGAAAGAGAAAAAGGCTGGAAGAGACGATAAATAAAATGACGTTGATAGTTTTAATTTATCGTACGATTAATTGATCTATCGTTTATGGCGACAGGCCTACGGGTCGATAACCGACAGAAGCAGCTCGTTAAAAACCTCTGGTTTCATTTGAACACTGATCCTCTGCTGGTCTTCAGTTGAAGGGATGCTTCCCTCCACTCAGTCTCTTTTCTGAACCTGCTGATTGTCTGGGCTGATTTCCAGCACTATTTAAATCCTTTAAGTGTTTCAGAGTGGTGTTGCCTCCATGGACACAGAGGAGCCGTCAAACCAGGCGTGGCATCTGCCACTCAGGTGAGCTGAGTCAGCATGTTACCAGAGGAAAACATTTTCTAGTCTAAACTCTCTCCAGATCTACAATCAGAGCAGTACAACTGGATCTGGACCTGAACGGGCCCAAGCAGTGCTCTGGGAGACCGCCATGTTGGATTTAAAATAGAAGTCTGGTGGTCTTGATGGGAGAACTGGAGCTGTGCTTTCATATCGGGTCTTCAGGTAGAGCAGCGATCCAGAGCATTTGGTCAAACACTCTGGTCTGCAGAGACGAGATCATCCCAGAGGAACCAGGAACATCCAGGGAAACCTGATGAAACGTGGCGGGAATAGAAACCTGCTGGTGAATCACTTCTTCATCAGAGATGATTTTCCCGCTGGATGAACACATGAAAGGGAACTTTTCTGTGTTTTCCAGAACAGGACCAGCTGCTCCAACAAAACAATCATTTCTTCTCAAGTGTTGAAATCATGAGAGCTTCAGCAGTTTGCTCTCTCACTCTGCTGCTCTTTATTACTTCACCCCTTCAGAAACAGAATATCATGTTTGGCTGTCATAACTCCAGGGCTGCTTATTGCCTTGTGATTTTCTATCACTGTATTATTTTCCAACTGAATTCTGTCGATTCTCCCATATCCAGACCAACACCACACTGGAGGTTCTGGTTCTGTTTGGGATCAGAGCTTCCCCTCTCCTCCTGATCCTGACTGTAGTTCCATCGTTGCAGAGTCAATCCTCCCTCTCGTTATCCTCCTGCTCTGCCTCATATGGAGGAAATGGCCACAGTATTGTCGCCCGCTGTGAAAGGAGCAGACCGGATGAATTTTTCATGGCTATGACATTGTCCAGCTCTACTTTATGGCTCTATTTTTTCCTCCTTGGCCTCATGCAGAGTGATATAGCGCCACTACAGTATTGGCAGCAACATTTTCTCTGTGTGTACGTTGCAGGCATTGATTTTCCGTCTGAGCCGTCCTCCACATGTCTTTGTAGAGGATGTAGTGCTGCCCTGGGTTGCGTGGTCGTTGATGGATCACCTCGAAGGACTACCTGGCTTCGTTTCCCTAAATATCTCTCTGGCAGCTAGATGACTGTTATCTGCTGCTGCAAGTACAGCGGTTTGTTCTGGAGGAACAATAAACGTCTGCAGAAGAGTCGACAGGCAAACATCGATTAGCGAGGAGAGAGGCTGGAGAGGCTTAAATCTGCTCTTCCCTCCAAAACTCCTTTTCATTTCAGACGTTCTCAGCTTTACCAGATAATAGAAGCAGCAGGTTCTTCAGGTTCTTCTGGTTCTGCTGGTTCTGTACATCAGAGCTCACTGCCAGAACAAAGCCGCTCAAAACAGGATTTTATCTTTTGGAAAATGGACTGAAGGTTTAGATTCCTTTTTCTCTTCATGTTCTGAGACGCCAGTTGTACCTGAGATTCATCTCCTTGGTGAAGTTCCTGTAAAACCTGGATATAAATCAGGAAGAATCATTTCCACGGTAAAGACGATCTGCAGCCGTTCCTCTGCCTTTATTCGGTCTTCCATCAGTTAAATCTGTCATGTTTTGCTGTGTTTGAGGTGGTGAGGTAGACGCTAGAGACCCAGCTTAGATGAGTGATGATGAAGTTTAATAAATAAATCCAAACAAAGTCCAAAAACCAAGGCAGCACTGCTTGAGCTGAATCCAGGGCTCAACACAGGTAGCAAACAAGGTGACGAATGGACAGAACCGACAGACTGTGGAACAACGGACGCAGAGAGACGCAGAGAGACGTAAACTAGACGTAGGACCGGACATGGACACAGACACACAGGTTACACTAAATACACGGAGGGTAATCGGGGAACGAGACACACCTGGGGACTAATCAAAGGGAGACAGGACAACACGGAGACTCAGACACACAGAAAACTCGAAATAAATACACAGAAAAACATGGAACATGACAAAATCATTATTTAAACATTTTGTTTAAACGGGCTAAAGTGAGTGATGGAGAAAAATGAGCGGAGAAAAAGAGTTTAAATGAGAGAAGACAAGAAGGCCGTGATGGATGAAGAGGCAGAAGATCCTCCTGGCCTCCCAGTGGAGTCGACAGGAAGGATGAGGAAGAGGAGGGTTGGGCTGAGGAGGAAGAAGAGTTCAGCTCTTCTTCAAACGTTTAAATTGTCTGAATGATCAGAAGCTCCAAACCCAAAACCTGATTGGTGCTGGACAGACATGGACCAACATTGGATCACCTGGTGGATGGACTGGTTCTGATGCCGCGGGTCCGATACAGCGGTTCCGATGCCGCGGGTCCGATGCCGCGGGTCCGATGCCGCGGGTCCGATGCCGCGGTTCCGATGCCGCGGGTCCGATGCCGCGGGTCCGATGCCGCGGGTCCGATGCCACGGATCCGATGCCGCGGGTCCGATACAGTGGGTCCGATGCCGCGGGTCCGATGCAGCGGGTCCGATGCCGCGGGTCCGATACAGTGGGTCCGATGCCGCGGGTCCGATACAGTGGGTCCGATGCCGCGGGTCTGGCGTTGGCTGGCGCGTTCTCGATGCGGTTCGATGCGCGCGTCTGGCGATGCGGGTCGATGCGGCGGGTCGATGCGTGGTCCGATGCCGCGGGTCCGATACAGTGGGTCCGATGCCGCGGGTCCGATGCCGCGGGTTCCGATGCGCGCGGGTCGATACAGTGGGTCGATGCGCGGGTCGATACAGTGGGTCGATGCGCGCGGGTCGATACAGTGGGTCGATGCAGCGGGTCGATGCGCGGGTTCCGATGCGTAGCGGGTCGATGCAGCGGGTCGATGCGTCGCGGGTTCGATGCGTAGCGGGTCGATGGCGTCGCGGGTCGATGCAGCGGGTCGGCGTTGCATGGTCGATACAGTGGGTCGATGCGCCGCGGGTCGATACAGTGGGTCGATGCGCGCGGGTCCGATGCAGCGAGTTCGATGCGTAGCGGGTCGATGTCGCGGGTCGATGTCGCGGTCGATGCTGGCAGCGGGTCCGATGCAGTGGGTCCGATGCCGCGGGTCCGATACAGTGGGTCCGATGCCGCGGGTCCGATGCAGCGGGTCCGATGCAGCGGGTCCGATGCCGCGGGTCCGATACAGCGGGTCCGATGCCGCGGGTTCCGATGCAGCGGGTCCGATGCCGCGGGTCCGATACAGTGGGTCCGATGCCGCGGGTCCGATACAGTGGGTCCGATGCCGCGGGTCCGATACAGTGGGTCCGATGCAGCGGGTCCGATGCCGCGGGTCCGATGCCGCGGGTCCGATGCAGCGGGTCCGATGCGGGTCGATGCGCGGGTTCCGATGCGCGCGGGTCCGATGCGGGTCGATGCAGCGGGTCGATGCGTAGCGGGTCGCGGGTCTGGCGGCAGCGGGTCGATGCCGGGTCCGATGCCGCGGGTCCGATACAGTGGGTCCGATGCCGCGGGTCCGATACAGTGGGTCCGATGCCGCGGGTCCGATACAGTGGGTCCGATGCCGCGGGTCCTGGATCAATGTCTGGTGGGCAGCAGCTGAAGAGCCGGTTAATAAATTCAAGTCATTTGGCTTTTGAGACTTTCTGGAGGTTCTGGTTTCGTCAAATGAAAACAATAAAGGACATCCCTCAGTCAGAGGCTTCACCACTTGTGCTGTGACACAGACCTCTACAGGAGATTTTCCCTGTGCGCAGTACATCTGGTAGAACCTCACAGCGACCAACAAAACGTTGCAGTAGGACAGATTTTAGGTGATCATGGGTCTGTTGCTGCTCAGCGAAGAAGCTTTTCACTCAGAAAATGAAAGATTTTGCTGCACCATGATGGTGGTCAAAGGTGTATTCTTCTATATTCCAGAAGAAGATTTGAATGATGGCAAAAGCACCGGCAGGATGTAGCTGACAAAATGACCTTGGTGGTGATGCAGACGTGTCGAGATGGGAAAATATGAGCGTCAGTCTGAGGGACGACAGAGAACGGCTCATCGACCATCCGACTGTAAACATTGATATTACAGATCAGTGGTGGCCTGATGCTTTGGAAAACTCCCTCAGGTCAGCTTTCAAACAGCTTTTCACTTCATTTTCTTCAGTCAGGAAACAGAGCTCTTCTGGTAAAACGTGTCTGAATGCAGCTGACGAGCTTTTCCTCCAGCGAAGCTCTGAATCACTTCCAGAAACCAGCAGGGAACAAACTGAAGCCACGTTGCTCTAAAAATACTGCCGCCACTCTGAGCGACCCGCTCAGACGTTCACACCGAGGCCGTGTCCGCTCATCCACCTGCATGGAGAACAGAAAGCAAACAGAGAGTTGTGCTTTTCATTCTGTATGTCTGAAAGCATCCAGAAGCAGAACCTCCTCTCTGTGGTTTCAACAGCTCTGAGGTGAAGAGCGTGCCGTGGATGAAAGACGTGTAAAAGCTTTCAGAATCAGAGGCGTGACCCTGCTGACTCCTCTCTGTTATGAAAACACAACATGTTTCTCACCTTTCTGCTCACTCTGCCTCCCTTATCAACTTTCACAAATTATTTTCTGTCTGACGCCACATTTACATCTGAACACTTTATTCTCCTGTTCAACTTTTGAAATGAAAATGTTGGTGCATCAGTGCAGGTTTTATAATCTGACAGCTTCCAGTCAGAATCTGTTAGTCTGCAGGAGAGGTTCCTAACTTCCCAGGAGTTCTGCGCTGGACTTCCTGTGAATATGAAGCAACTTGTCTCATGTTCTTTAGATCATGACAAGAAAAACAAACGTCTCTGATCCTGCAGAGCTGCAGTGGAATAAAGAACTCAGCCTGTAAAATACTACAGGCATCCATCCATTAAAGTTCATTAAAGCTTTAATTGATTTTGAGTTCATTTTACTTTTCAACAATAAGTCTATTAGTTTACATGCCAATAAATAAATAGTTTCCTGAGCCTGACTCCAGTTTACCTGTCCAGATAAACTCTTCTTCAGTTTTCCACTGGTAGCTGCTCAGCTTGACCCCAACCCTCCTTTACTGCTGACCGCGTCCATGTGGTCTGAAGAGTGACGTGGCACAATCTGTACGTAACAAACGACCACAGAGCCTTAAGAGCAGCGATCAGCCAGGCTGCAGACGGCACGAAGAAACTCTGCAGGAAGGATGGACTAAAACTCAACTCTTATTATGAAGTCTACAGAAACTGAAGCGATCGCTCCACACTGAAGCATGCAGGAAATATTCTTTACCGGAATCATAATCAAAGACATCAACAATGCTGGAGCTTTGACTGAACCACCTGAACTCAAACAACTTGCAACCAATTTACCAACTTCTATAGAGAGAAAATGTTAAAATTAGAGGATTGATCTGGACATCCGACCAAATCCAGAATCTGTGCTGAACCCAAACGCAGCAAACGATGAACCATGAAGTTCCTCTTCCTGGATATCCGACCCAAACCGACCCAAACCGACCCAAACCTTTCCTCCAGGCCGTCCAGCCTTCATCTGATCTGAATAATAAACTCCTGGCTCATCAGGTGATTTTCCTCCAGATATCAAAACAGAATCACAGGCTGACCTCTGACCTCCGTTCATCAGCAACCTTACTGGAAAATGTGTTTCAGCAGCTGAGCAGTCGCTTTCAGGCTGGTTTCCATGGTTACCACAGCACAGAGACCGGCCTAGTCAAAGGGTTCAAGGACATCCATATAAACACAGACGGTGGAAGAACCACAGAGCTGGTTCTGGTTCTGTTGGACCTCAGTGTTAATCATGTTACTGAACTGACTGAAGAATTGGGTCCGGTCCAGAACTCGACTGGTTCCAGTTCTAGACTGGTTCCAGTTTGATAGAACTGGGATTTTATTGTCAGTTTGTATCTCAAGTCATGGGGAACCCCAAGGTTCAATCCTGGGACTCCTGCTGTGTGGATCTAGAAGCTTCCAGCTGAAGGAAATATGACCTCTGAAACATTATGACATCATTAGCATGAGAGCAGATCCTCTGTTTCCCCCAGAGAGCTGCAGAGGTGAAGCAGCAGTTATTTTTTTCAGTGTAGTCTGCAGTTAGAGGGCTGATTATTTTCAGATTTATCACAGCAAGCAGTGTCTGATCCTCTATCTGATGTTTCAGATCCTCTATCTGATGTTCCTCTTCAGGTATCTGTTGTTTACACTGAATCCATTCAATGCAGCTCTCTTCATGACCTCTGACCTGTTTGTTTTGGTTGATCTCCCTGACCTTTTCTAGTATCGGACGAGGCCTATGAGGGTTTCTTCCCGCCCTGGTGGTGAGGAGTTGAGTTCTTTATGGCATCATTACTCCTGTCAAGAAAAAACAGGATTATTAAACGATTTTAAGAACCTTGACATGCATAATATTGCTGTTCCCACATTAATGGCAATAAAGATTGATTGATTGATGTAACATGTAAAATATATCATATCATCAGTAAAAGCCTGAGGTTTTTAGAAACATCAGAACGTGTCTGCATGAAGCAGGAAAGCAGCAGAATCAGAGCGACCGGCCAAGTGACACTTCATTGATTTATTCACCAAAGAGCAATTTCACAGAAGCAGAAATTGAGCCGGGGTTAAAGGATTCTTGCAACGAGACGCCGAGCTGAGGAGATAAAGAGAGATTGTTTTTTATTTGCGTTATTGATGAACTAATCTTGCTGCTTGGCCTAATCTGAGCTTCATCTCTGAGGCTGTTTGTTCTTGCCAGCTGGGAATCAATTGCTCACGCTCCGATCGGCTGCTTCTCTCACTCTTCTATGACATGATAATCTAATAATAACCACGATTCACCCACAGCTATCACCTGCATTTATTCCCTCCATCTGAACAAATTCTGCTCTCTGTTCTCTTTTTCATGTTACTTTGCTGCAGATTGTTCAGAAACATACTAAATGACCCTTCATCATCATCATCATCATCATCATCATCACTTCAGTCCTGGTCGAAGCCACAGAAATCAAACGTGTTGTTAGTTTGATGTTTTATTGGCACAAAAAGGATGAAAGTTAACATTGCAGAGAATAAAAATGCATCCATAAGAAATAATCCTTTCTTTGTAATCAACTTTCTGATTAATTCTTCACTGGTAGATTTGTTGATTACATTTATTTTCTATTTTACTTTCTTTTACTCTTATTTTCTAACCATTTCAATCACTAAACTAACTTTGCTCTGATTTAAAGTCTGTTTGTTCTGACTGCAGTTTGATAGTCAAGTTTATTGTTTTGGAATATTTTAGCACCCAGGCTACTCACAGTGCTTGAGTTGATGGTAACATAAAACAATCACTGTTGGGAACCGCAAACAAGCAACAAACCAACACTGGAAATGATTTGTGACGTTCTGTGATTCAACCGCAGGAACTGAAGTGGACCTGGAAACAACTTCCTGGTTCCACGGTCAGCCTGACTTTGGAAAGGAAACCAAGTTTAGGGTTCTCCCTGCAGAAAGGCAGAGGCAGCAAATGTATTTGATAATTTAATGAGAAATGAATATAAAATGTACAAAGACCACAGGGAGTCAGTGCAGAAAACAGAAATCCACTTGCAAAAGAAAGCAGTTTAATGACAAAGTACTGCAAAGAACCAGCAAGGCCTGAAAGCAGGAGAGGAGATTCAATACTGGGAGAGTGAACGCAGGAACAACAGACCCGGGCCAATGAGCCTACGGGCTGCAGGTGGATTCTGATAAATGATCAGAACTAAGAACCCATAAAAACCCAAAGCAACCCAAGACCCTGACACCTTTCCACATAATTTAACAAATATTCTTCTGCAAATACCGGCCAACCAATCTGTGTTTCTCAGGGGAAAGTATGTCGGGGTTTTTTTTTTAACCTGTTTTAGACTGTAATAAAGTCATTTTTCACTTTGAGTTCAGGGAACCAAATGCTAGCAGCCCTTCCTTAACGTCTAAACGCTCTGAAGGCCTTGGGTCCCAGTCGGCCAAACGCCACGTTTGACGGTTCGTCCACACCCTTGGACAGTAAAGTGATCTGAATCACAGAACCGGATGGTTCTGGAGAAAAAAACACGTCCCCATCTTCTGTTAGGGTAAAATCACTTTCAGGGTAGTTTAAGGTCTGCATGGTATGAAATGTCTTGAACAGGCCAGAAGGCAGACAGTTTGAGTTTCATAGGAAGAAAAGGAGGAAAAACCTGAATCCCTGAGCTCAGTGTGTGTTGGCCCAGACCGGCCCATGCTGTGATTAACATTAAAGACATTAAGAGTTAAGAGATATTAACCTGAAATAAAATCACCACCAGTATTCACCTAAAGACCAATCTAAATGTTAGCGTTTAGCCTTCGAGCCTCTGGGATCATTTCCTGTTGTGTCACCAGCTTCCTGTTTCCTCTGCCTCCATCGATGTTTCCTTCCACGGATCCAGGTTCTGTTTAGTCTCTTTTCATGGCAGAACTCACCTGTTGCATCGTCACCTGCCTGGCTGCTCTGCCGCTCTGAATCTCATCCAGAACCTCACATGGCTCCAGCAGCTGGTCTTCTCCTTCCCTGCCACCTCCTCTAACCGGACTTCTGCTCTCTCACACACAACCCGCAAAACTCTGGACTTCTGATTAATGGACTCTGTTTTCCGACAAACAGCTTATGTTTTCCTTTTTGTACTGTCCTGGTCTTCTCTGGAAGTGAGCGATGAATCTTACCACAATCAGCTGGGAATCTGAACATGCCATTTCAAACCAGCATTGTGGCCAAACAGCAGGCGGTCTTCCAGCCTCTCTAAAGCAGAGACTGGAGCAGTTTACTGAAATAATCCAGAATTTAAGCCACCAGGTTTTCTGCCATATTTCACAGCTGCCACAACAAACGTTGAGCCTCAAGCTCCTCCCTTTTCTCTGCAATTCAAAGATTCAGGGCTGAGAAACGGCTGGTTGAGAAATTGGCAAACAAGCATCAGATTTGTAGAAAAAGCAAATAAAACCCAACTGAAGGAAAAACATGTTTTCCCAGTAAACTTGTAAGAAAAATGAACTCAATAAAGCAACAAAACAAAAAGTGAGATGATGGAAGGTGAGAAATAAAACACATTGCAAATCTTTAGATAGCACCTTCTAATGTTGCCATGAAACGAGAAAGAAAATGTTTCCAGAAATAAAGCTAGCACCAAGCAGGACCACAAGCTTCAACCCTGGAAAATATTTCTTTCAGTAAATTTAGTTTAAATTATAAAGTGACTTGGGTTCCAATAAGTCAGGCTGTATCAAATGGAGATCTGGTGGCTCCAGCCGGGGTTCACCGGTCCGACCCGAGGCGGCCCAAACACTTTCCTCTCATTTCCATACTTTAATAAATGACCAAACAAGTCTGGGTGATGACTTTCATTTGTTTAAATGCTGCCTTACCTGAGCAGGTTTTAACCAGACCAGCTCATTATTAATGTCTGAAACATTAATCACACTTACTACTCTGCTCATTGGCTTTAATGAGGCTTTCTTTATTAAATCAAATAATTCAATAAACACTGAAAGGAAAAGGATGGAGATGAGCTGCCTTTTACCACAAGCCCATTCATCATTACAAGAGCACCGCCTAAAAAGTGAGCAGCATCCATCAGCTTATCGCCAAGCGTCTAATGAGCATCAGGACACTTCATCAGCTTCAACACAATCTGCCCTCTCATCCATCTCAGAGCTGAAGGCCTGTCTGTTAAAGTCAAAGCAAATGCACAAGAAAGCCTCTGACAGCAGGGTTGTGTTAGTTACCGACATAGCTTAGCAGAAAGTCACCAAACAAATTAAACACACAGTGTGGGATAAATATACACTCTAATTAGAAGTGAAGCTAGTTAAAATATTCTCGAGAAATAAACTACAAACTCCATGACCCTTCATCTGAAGTTGTTTCATTTAAAAGGTGGCTTCTTTTTAATCACTTCATAGCTCTGTTTGACCACTGGGTGTCACTCTGGAGCAGGGGAATGTCAATGAAGAACAAACCAGGAAAGAGAAACATGTGAAGCAGCTGGCAGAGAGGAAGACGACAGAGAGGAAGACGATGGAGAGGAAAACGGCGGAGGGGAAGACGGCGGAGGTGAAGACGGGGGACAGGAAGACGACGGAGAGGAAGACGGCGGAAGGGAAGACGGCGGAGGGGAAGGCAGGGGGGCAGGAAGGCGATGGAGAAAGGCGGCGGAAGGAAGGCGAAGACGGCGGACGGGAAGACGGCGGAGGGGAAGACGGGGGACGGGAAGACGATGGAGGGGAAGACGGCGGAAGGGAAGACGACAGAGGGGAAGACGGGGGACGGGAAGACGATGGAGTGGAAGACGGGGGACGGGAAGACGATGGAGGGGAAGACGGCGGAAGGGAAGACGACAGAGGGGAAGACGGGGGACGGGAAGACGATGGAGTGGAAGACGGGGGACGGGAAGACGATGGAGGGGAAGACGGCGGAAGGGAAGATGACAGAGGGGAAGACGGGGGAAGGGAAGACGATGGAGTGGAAGACGGGGGAAGGGAAGACGACAGAGGGGAAGACGATGGAGAGGAAGACGACGGAGAGGAAAACGGAGGACGGGAAGACGACGGAGAGGAAAACGGAGGACGGGAAGACGACGAAGAGGAATATGGCAGAGAGGAAGACGGTGGAGGGGAAGACGACGGAGGGGCAGACAGCGGAGGGGAAGACGACAGAGGGGAAAACGATGGAGAAGATGACGGCGAGGAAGACTCAGACTTCTTAGAATGTCTTCTTGTTTACAGAATAAGCTCCACCTCTGTAGAGAGTATATCTTGGGTTTGTTCCTGAACATTTTCCCTTTGATCCTACCTCAAATACCTAGAAAACCATGTGAGCACATGAAGCCCCTCAAAACATCTATCATCCTGTCAGAAAAAGTCATGCGTTTATTTTTATTGATGTCATCATAGCACCAAGGTTTGATGTCTTCAACTTGAACCAGTTGGGATGGACAGCGTGGCAATGGATCTGTTTGGTTCTGATGTAAGACAATATTTTGGGCCAATAGCTCACTGTCTCGTTTGTTCAGATTTACTTCAAGAGAGTCAGACGGAGGAACCATTGATTGGGTGTTGTCGGTATCAGTGCAGAGTCTTGGTTAAGATGTAACTACAGGTGTTATGTGTTCATGGCTTAGCTGTTAATAATTTGGCTGAGATGTTCTATCTGGTTTGTTTCCAGTAAAAACGCCTCTGACTCATTCTGGGCAGGCTCTAATTGTCTTTCTGTCTCAGGTAGATTAAGCCGTGAGTCATTCCGTCCAATAAAGTTGTTTCTGCTCAAGCTCCGCCTACATCTCGTCCCTCTCTCTCCGTCTCCTCTTCAGCCTGTGTCCACTCTGTGATTTATTCATCTTTGCTCTCCCAGCCATCCATTATCCCCTCTAAGAGTCTCTGATGCTACAGATGAAGAAGCACCCTTGTTGCCAAGTTGCCTCCTAAATGTCACTTGGCATCTTTAACTCTTGGCTGCCCATTACACATGTGACCGTCCTTGCAGGACCCATTCCTAACAAGACCATCTGGAATCTATGGTGACTTTGGGACTTTCAGGTTGTCTGCTGCAGAAGTTCATCATGCTTCTGCAGCTAAAGGTAAAAACTACTGACTCTGGATGAAGTAAACTGTTTTATAACTGGGCTATTATTTAAGAAGTCAGTTTTGTAACACCACCAATACCTAAATGGATTTAGAAGTTGTGTGTTGAGAAGTAGTTCTTATAAAGGCTGTATCCAATCTTGCTGAAATAAAGGTCCATGAGGGCCATCGATCAGCTGACAGTAGAAACATCTCAGATTTCAAACGACCTGTTGTTCTCCGTCACCTGGAAGCTTAGCAACGTTTATTTAGCGCATCGTTCTGGAAAAATGGAGTTCATTTTTTCCAGTTTGAGTTTTTTGTGTTCCTTGGTCTTTTATTTGATTGGTCAGATGTTTAATTTCCCTTCATCCTCTGTGAAATAAACTCTGCAGCAATCAAACTGGTCCAAGAAATAAAAGGTCCAAAGGTCAACCAGCTCTGAGCTCTGCTACCTTCTCTTTAATTGGAGCTTTCAGGAATCAGATTGCTGACTTCCCCACAGACCATGGACGCAAAAAAACAAGTTAACTGTTTTCATAGAAGGGAGTCAGGGTTTTGTGAGGTTAAAGGTCAGGGTTGGGGTTCAGGGTGTGTTACAATATAAGCTGTGATGGCTCCTAAACGCATCATGTGACCTGAAGATGTTAAGCAGGATCTTAGCATCATCTTCAGCCACATCTTGCTCCCAACAGCCAAAATGTCCAGGAAGTTCCAGGAACGTTTCTGGAAAAGGAGCCTCTCCAGTCCAACGTCACAATCAGTGGGCGCTGCCCCGTTGCCTAGCAACCGCAGCTAGAGCATGATTGGTCACCTGGTTGAATGAGCCTTCCATAGGCTGCTGGAAAAAACCAGTCTGGCTGCTGATTCGCCGTCCAGAAGCCGCCACTGCGTCCAGGTCAGGCTTTGGGTCAGAGGTCACCACTGTGCTTCTTCAGAAAGCATAGAGGTCAGGTTGGACCCGTGGCCAGAAGCAACTTATTTGCATAAAAGCAAGGAAGTCCTGAAGCGGCTCAGAGAGGAAGATGTGATGAATATGGATTCATATCAGGGATGATTTACAAACCATGAATGGACCAATCAGAAGCCTGAGCAGCCGATTCTGATTGAAAACTAAAAACATTAAACAAAGTGCTGACGTTTCCTGAGAAATGAAGGGATTAGCAGGTAATCTGAATGGATTACAGCATTAATCTCCAAACTTTAATCAGAAAATATATCACAGAATATTCTGCTTGTCACGTTTATAAACCAAAGAAATGGGCTTTTAATCTTTGATTCATTTTTATCATTTACCAAAAGATTAGCTGAACTAACAGACTGAGATTCGTTCCCAACGCAGATTTACGTCTGAAATATTCCATAATTTTATTCTGCGACCTGCTGAGCGGCTCAGAGCGGCACCAACAAGTTGCTGCTGCCACTGAAGTAGCTCTGATTTCCTGTGAGGGGATGCAACCTGCAGCTCTGACACGCTGCAGCGCAGGATCAGCAGCCGACCTTCATCTGACCCCCACCTAACCTCCAACCGACCTCCATCTGACCTCCATCTGATCTCCACCTAACCTCCAACCATCCTCCATCTGACCTCTACCTGGCTTCCAACCCGACCTCCGTCTGACCTCCGCTTAACCTCCAACCGACCTCCACCCGACCTCCACCTAACCTCCATCTGACCTCTATCTGGCCTCCAACCAACCTCCATCTGACCTCCACCTAACCTCCAACCGACCTCCATCTGACTGCCACCTAACCTCCATCTGGCCACCAACCGACCTCCACCTAACCTCCATCTGACCTCTATCTGGCCTCCAACCGACCTCCATCTGACCGCCACCTAACCTCCATCTGGCCACCAACCGACCTCCACCTAACCTCAATCTGACCTCCATCTGACCTCCAACTGACCTCCACCTAACCTCCATCTGACCTCTATCTGGCCTCCAACCGACCTCCATCTGACCTCCACCTAACCTCTATCTGGCCTCCATCTGGCCTCCAACCGACCTCCATCTGACCTCCACCTAACCTCCATCTGACCTCTATCTGGCCTCCAACCGACCTCCATCTGACCTCCATCTGGCCTCCATCTACCCTCCAACCGACCTTCATCTGACCTCCATCTGGCCTCCAACCTACCTCCATCTGACCTCCACCTAACCTCCATCTGGCCTCCAACCAACCTCCATCTAACCTCGACCTAACCTCCAACCATCCTTCATCTGACCTCCACCTGGCTTACAAACAACCTCCATCTGACCTCCACCTAACCTCCAACCGACCTCCATCTGACTGCCACCTAACCTCTATAGGGCCTCCAACAGACAACAATCTGACCCCCATCTGGCCTTCAACCGACCTCCAACCGACCTCCATCTGGCCTCCAACCAACCTCCATCTGACCTCTTCCTGGCCTCCATATGGCCTCCAACCGACCTCCATCTGACCTCTACCTGGCCTCCATCTGGCCTCCAACCGACCTCCATCTGACCTCCATCTTGCCTCCATCTACCCTCCAACCGACCTGCATCTGACCTCCACCTGGCCTCCAACCGACCTCCATCTGACCTCCATCTGACCTCCACCTAACCTCCAAACGACCTCTACCTAACCTCCAACCATCCTCCATCTGACCTCCACCTGGCTTCCAAACGACCTCCATCTGACCTCCACCTAACCTCCAACTGACCTCCATCTGACTGCCACCTAACCTCCATCTGGCCTCCAACTAACCTCCATCTGGCCTCCAACCAAACTCCATCTGACCACCACCTAACCTCCAAGCGACCACCACCCGACCTCCACCTAACCTCCAATTGACCTCCATCTGACTGCCACCTAACCTCCATCTGGCCTCCAACCGACCTCCATCTGGCCTCCATATCGCCTCCAACCGACCTCCATCTGACCTCTATCTGGCCTCCATCTGGCCTCCAACCGACCTCCATCTGACCTACACCTAACCTCCATCTGACCTCTATCTGGCCTCCATCTGGCCTCCAACCGACCTCCATCTGACCTCCATCTTGCCTCCATCTACCCTCCAACCGACCTGCATCTGACCTCCATCTGGCATCCAACCAACCTCCAGCTGACCTCCATCTGGCCTCCAACCGACCTCCATCTGACCTCCACCTAACCTCCATCTGGCCTCCAACCAACCTCCATCTGACCTCCACCTAACCTCCAACCGACCTCCACCTAACCTCCAACCATCCTCCATCTGACCTCCACCTGGCTTCCAAACGACCTCCATCTGACCTCCACCTAACCTCCAACTGACCTCCATTTGACTGCCACCTAACCTCCATCTGGCCTCCAACCAACCTCCATCTGGCCTCCAACCAAACTCCATCTGACCACCACCTAACCTCCAAGCGACCACCACCCGACCTCCACCTAACCTCCAACCGACCTCCATCTGACTGCCACCTAACCTTAATCTGGCCTCCAACCGACCTCCACCTGGCCTCCATATGGCCTCCAACCGACCTCCATCTGACCTCCACCTAACCTCCATCTGACCTCTATCTGGCCTCCATCTGGCCTCCAACCGACCTCCATCTGACCTCCACCTAACCTCCATCTGACCTGTATCTGGCCTCCAACCGACCTCCATCTTACCTCCATCTTGCCTCAATCTACCCTCCAACCGACCTGCATCTGACCTCCATCTGGCCTCCAACCAACCTCCATCTGACCTCCATCTGGCCTCCAACCGACCTCCATCTGACCTCCACCTAACCTCCATCTGGCCTCCAACCAACCTCCATCTGACCTCCAACCATCCTCCATCTGACCTCCACCTGGCTTCCAAACGACCTCCATCTGACCTCCACCTAACCTCCAACTGACCTCCATCTGACTGCCACCTAACCTCCATCTGGCCTCCAACAGACCTCAATCTGACCTCCATCTGGCCTTCAACCGACCTCCATCTGACCTCCACCTAACCTTCATCTGACCTCTACCTGGCCTCCATCTGACCTCCACCTAACCTCCATCTGACCTCTATCTGGCCTCCATCTGGCCTCCAACCGACTTCCATCTGACCTCCATCTGGCCTCCAACCAACCTCCATCTGACCTCCACCTAACCTCCATCTGGCCTCCAACCAACCTCCATCTGACCTCCAACCATCCTCAATCTGACCTCTACCTGGCTTCCAACCGACCTCTGTCTGACCTCCGCTTAACCTCCAACCGACCTCCATCTGACCTCCACCTAACCTCCAACCGACCTCCACCTAACCTCCAACCATCCTCCATCTGACCTACATTTGGCCTCCAACCGACCTCCATCTGACCTCCATCTGGCCTCCAACCGACCTCCATCTGACCTCCACCTAACCTTCATCTGACCTCTACCTGGCCTCCATCTGACCTCCACCTAACCTCCATCTGACTTCCATCTGGCCTCCAACCAACCTCCATCTGACCACCACCCAACCTCCAACCGACCACCACCTGACCTCCAACCATCCTCAATCTGACCTCTACCTGGCTTCCAACCGACCTCTGTCTGACCTCCGCTTAACCTCCAACCGACCTCCATCTGACCTCCACCTAACCTTCAACCAACCTCCACCTAACCTCCAACCATCCTCCATCTGACCTCCATTTGGCCTCCAACCGACCTCCATCTGACCTCCATCTGGCCTCCAACCGACCTCCATCTGACCTCCACCTAACCTTCATCTGACCTCTACCTGGCCTCCATCTGGCCTCCAACCAACCACCATCTGGCCCCCAACCAACCTCCATCTGGCCTCCAACCAACCTCCATCTGACCACCACCCAACCTCCAACCGACCACCACCTGACCTCCACCTAACCTCCAACCGACCTCCATCTGACCTCCATCTGGCCTCCAACCGACCTCCATATGACCTCCACCTAACCTCCAACCGACCTCCACCTAACCTCCAACCATCCTCCATCTGACCTCTACCTGGCTTCCAACCGACCTCCGTCTGACCTCCACTTAACCTCCAACCGACCTCCACCCGACCTCCACCTAACCTCCATCTGACCTCTATCTGGCCTCCAACCGACCTCCATCTGACCTCCGCTTAACCTCCAACCGACCTCCACCCGACCTCCACCTGACCTCCAACCAACCTCCATCTGACCTCTATCTGGCCTCCAACCGACCTCCATCTGACCTCCGCCTGGCTTCCAACCGACCTCCGTTTGACCTCCACTTAACCTCCATCTGGCTTCCAACTGACCTCCATCTGACCTCCGCTTAACCTCCAACCGACCTCCACCTGACCTTCAACTGACCTCCAACTGACTGCTGGTTTTCTCTGAGAAACCAGCAGGAAGGGGGCAGAAATAGATGGGGGAGGGCCAGGGAGTTACCCTTGATGCTCAAGACTGAGTTCTGCTTTCCTGACCCAGAACTTTTCAGGGTCAAATATTTCCTCTTGAATTTTAATCAGCTTCTCTTCCTGCCCTCAGTGAAGCAACTTCCTCTCCGACCTTTGACCTCTGCTGTGTTTTCTGGATTCTCTCTCATCCTCTGAACTGTAGATCATGAATCTGCTCAGCTGGTCTGAACCAAACGGATCCAGTTTGATCTGATCAGACTGGTCAAAGCAGCAACGGCCCCCAGAGATGGGGCCCGTTCTGGACCCACTGATGGCGCCCAAACGAGCCCCATCACTGTGGCGATCAGGGTTAGAGTTCTCAGACTTACATGCACCGTTTTTGAAACAAAGTGAATTTTCTAGTATTTAGTCCTTTAATCTGGAATATTGCATGAATGATCAACCTCCTGTCCAGCAGGACCTGTCCAGCTATAATCTATAATCTATAATCTAATCCATGAACCAATTCCTTCAGATTTAATTCACCATCAGAAAAAATAAAGTTCAGATCCTGCAGCAGAGTTCTGATCAGATTTCTCCCTGATAATCCAGATTATAATCTCAGAATGATCAGCTCCTTCACTGAAGCAGAGCCAGGTGGCTCCTGACAGCGGTCTGCTTTGCTATATATTGAACCAATCAGCGTTGCCATGGTGACAGGAGGAGGTGTGAAACGCGCTGTGATGAGGAGAACCAAATTAAGATTATTTCCTCCAGTTTGGGAGCAAAAGCTGCTTCCTGGAGGATTCATCCTGTTACGGTTTCATCACGAAAAGATGAGCGGATCCTTTTTACACTAAAGTTTATATTTCACTTTAAATCTAAAGTTGAAATCAGAAAAAAATTTGATGTCTTCAAAAACATAGAAACCAAAAGAGGAAATATAGTAAATTCTTACAAATACAGTAAAGATATACCTTTTTTTTTATTTTTTTTTTATCAAACTTCTTATCTCAGTTTTCCTTCTTCTGGCTTTGATATAACTGTCTTTAGGCTCCTCCCCTTTGCAGGTGTTTCTGACCCGTTGCTTTGGAGCGTAGAGTATTTTAACCTGGCCGTCTCCACCTTCTGGGTCGCCCTCGGCGTCCGTTGCCGCTTGTGGTGCTCTGTTGCCAGGCCTCAGCTCCCCTCCTTTTGCATGTTTGAGTTTGTCTTTGTTTTTACACTTCAGCACTTCCATATGTGCTCATCCACCACATCCAAGCATCTGCATTACACCACTGATACTGAAATCCACCGTCCATTGTTGAGCCAGTTGTTACAAGGTTGACATGAAGGACGTGTCCAACCTGAGACAGACATGCAGGAGGCGTCTCAGCTCAGTGCTGACCTCAGCATGTTGGACGCATCAGGCTGAAGAACCACGTCAGTCTGGACGGGATTCCAGAACGATAGAAACTGATGCACAAAGTCTTTTTCATGTAGAGGTGGAGCTTTGGGTGGAGCTGCGGGTGGAGCTTCAAGTGGAGCTTCGGGTGGAGCTTTTACCTGTTAGCTTTTAATTCTTTTGCCATTAGCTGTTAGTTGCTAGCTGTCTTTCTGAAATGTGAAGAACAGCTCCAGCGTTTCTGGTCCAGTCGTCTTCTGTCCATTTCTGCTAATATCACTTTGTTGCTTCACTTTGCTTTGTTGCTCTAAGCAGTTGCTCCACTCTGAGCAGCACTTCACTAGTCAGAAGACTTTGAGTAGACCATCAGGAGGGACGGGTTAGCTGCTTTTCCTGGTTTTCAGACTGTAAATGTTCATATTTAGACAAAATAACTTTTCTCAGCTATTTCCAACATTTAATATTGTTCTAATGTTATAAGCCTGATGAAAGACGTTCCAGGTCACATGACCCAAGTTCCTGTCCAGGTTCTGGACATCAGACGGACCGCCATGTTCCCCAGCAGGGCCCAACAGGTCAAAGGTCAGAGAGAACCAATGGATGAACAGCAGAGAGAGATGTGAGTGAAGTGTGTGTAGATTTATCAGAGTGTGTGTTTCAGTCGAGTCCTCATGATGATCAAGGCAGAGGAAGAAAAACCAATCAGCTGGCGAGGAGAGAGAAACCACTCTGCCCTGGAGAAACATCAATTCTCTCTGTCCACGCACACACACACCCACACACGCACACACACACCCACACACGCACACACACACGCGCACACACGCACGCACACACACACACGCCCACACACCCACACACACACACACACACGCACGCACACACACACACACACACACACACACACGCCCACACACCCACACACACACCCACACACGCACACACGCACGCACACACCCACACACGCACACACGCACGCACACCCACACACACACCCACACACGCACACACGCACACACACACACACACACACACACACACAGACAATGCTCATCCTGAAGAACCTTCACATGGTGGTCAGTCTCCTCCTCTCGGTTCGGGTCGCCGGCTGCCAGTGAAAAGCTGAATCTGTCGTCTGATTGGCTGCAGCCTGCAGTTTGCAGAAAGCCAGCGGTTCTGTTTATCACTTCATAAAGAGCTGCAGCCTCCGGTGGGATTGATGCGCGGCTGCAGCTCTATTTACTGAACCAGGTGCTTGTTTGTGTGTGTAGCTGCTTCACACTTTGCTCTGCGTCGTCTTTATCTGCTGAAGTCATCGACTCTGATGTCAGACAAACTGCTTCCTTCAGGGAAACAGGAAGAGACCAGCAGAGGGACGGAGCCACCATGTTCAGGTCAAGGCTCCTGCTTCTCCCACATACAGTGGAGAATGTAGAAGACTCAAAATATTTCAAATAACTACTGGATGAATCTCAGAGAAGCTGAAAGCAAAAACCTTAAAACATATTTTGTTATCTAAAATGGCGCTAGTCAAAATGTAATGTTTGTTTCCACTTTTCTCAATGACTGATTATGGCATATTTCATGACTTTATATTTATGTGTTTTTATTATATAAAACATTTTGACACTGCGTCGTTGCTGAAATGTGCTACACGAATAAACTTAAGTGAAAAGGAGCCAGCAAGAAGAAAAAAATCTGACATCAGGGAAAACTTGAGATGATCAATCACAAGATTAGTAATAAAAAGAATTAAACCTTTCACCTCCAAAATTCTCACCTTCTTGAAATTTCCTTAATTTCTTTGTTCTGCAAAGAATAAAATCCTGGCTGATGAGTAAAAATATAAGGGATCAGATCAGAGAGCCAATAGAAATCCAAGAAAAAGAGAATTTTTGAAGAATTTATTTTTTCAGGAGGCAAATCAAAACTCAAAGAAAACTATCTGCCCCAACAAGAACTGCACTCCGAATACATTAAAACATCAAATGTCTTTACTGTCAAATCAGTCAATGACAGAAGAAAACAGCCACTGACAGTCAACATATACCAGGATTGGCTACAAATCATTTTAATAACTAAAAAAGATTAGTTAAATAGGATTTAATTGACTCTCCTGTTACTAAACATGAGTTTGACAAAATCTTTGTGACAATATTACATTTAAAAACAATAGTAAATACTATTAGTATTTAATTAGGGTGACCAGACGTCCTCTTTTTCCTGGACATGTCCTACTTTTCAGACCTAAAAAAATGTCCGGGGGGAATTTCAAAATCGTCCGGGATTTTGGTCAACTGCCTCAAAACACATTACATAGTGTTACCTCCCCCCGTTGGCGCATGTTTGTCCGCCGATTCTACCCCCCACCCCCCGCCAACAAAAAAAGAAGTGTCCTCCTTTTCAGAAACCCAAATCTTACGGAGCCCCCTAGGGGACATGGGGAATTTTTTTTCTTTTGCGTTCCCTCGCAAAACTGTACTGATCGGTTATGCGGCATAATTGAATACTGTAAGTCTTTCTTACGGTGGCCGCCGTACTTTCTGATTTAATATAAGGTTATGTAAGGTTTTTCCATGAATGTTAATATCTCGTTGTGAAATATCTGAAGTTTTATATCTTTCTTTAGAATGCAAAGGCACCACAAACCTATGATATAAACAGAAACCTTCCGTAAGTAGGAAAGAAATATAAATACTGTACATCCAAACTATATTTCTGAGTTATTATCGCGGCGTAATAAGTCATCTGACAGTTTTGATTGTGTCGCTGTTGTGTTGGTTAGCTAAATGGTTTAAAGAGCTGCTTTTATGTTCAGTTTCATCTCAACCTTAACAGACATAAATATGCAGTAAATAAATCGATTTTCAATCAGTTTTTTGCATCAAAGACTTCATAATAATAAACACGTTTTTACGTAGGCTCTGTAAGAGCCATATGAATGAAATAAGTAATTATTGATATGATAGGAGCACGCGACTTTGACACTTAGGTGGTGGGTGTGTCGATGTGGGAGTGACGTCATCAAGTATGAATGGGAAGGTTACTGGCCTGCTGGTTTGTGTGTATGAGGAAACGGTGAGCGGGTTGGTCAGTCCTTGCAAAGTTTGGAGCATAATAATCAAAATGGAATAAATCGATAAATGTGACAGAACAAAGAAGTGGTTTGGAGCTAATTGATACACGGACAGATGAGATTCCCCGAGTTAACCCAATACGGCCCTTTACCATAATTAGTTTGTTGTGTTTTTAATAATAAAACGTGTTTATTATTATGAAGTCTTTGGTGCAAAAAACTGATTGAAAATCGATTTATTTACTGCATATTTATGTCTGTTAAGGTTGAGATGGAACTGAACATAAAAGCAGCTCTTTAAACCATTTAGCTAACCAACACAACAGCGACACAATCAAAACTGTCAGATGACTTATTACGCCGCGATAATAACTCAGAAATATAGTTTGGATGTACAGTATTTATATTTCTTTCCTACTTACGGAAGGTTTCTGTTTATATCATAGGTTTGTGGTGCCTTTGCATTCTAAAGAAAGATATAAAACTTCAGATATTTCACAACGAGATATTAACATTCATGGAAAAACCTTACATAACCTTATATTAAATCAGAAAGTACGGCGGCCACCGTAAGAAAGACTTACAGTATTCAATTATGCCGCATAACTGATCAGTACAGTTTTGCGAGGGAACGCAAAAGAAAAAAAATTCCCCATGTCCCCTAGGGGGCTCCGTAAAATCTGGTCACCCTAATTTAATAAATATTTGAATATTTATTAAATAGTAAATATAGGTCTATCTGAGTGACAGTTTGAACAGCAGATGTCACTAGTGAGAAATGAATGAAGCATCGAGTGATGAACCTTTGGGCGAAGCAAAGGGCCGGGAAGCTTCATTTGGCCATCGCTAGCAGGTAGCTCACTGAGCCGTTAGCCGGTTCATCACGGTTCGTATCGGTGGCGCAGAAAGTGGATTTGCACTGTATGCAGCGCATAGTTGCGCAAAAACGATGTGGGGATTTTTTTTTTCTAGTCAGCAGTTTATGACTTAACAGCTGTTTGTGTATGAAATGATCAATAACAGATTAGGCGCCCCTCCCCTCCTGCCAGCCGCTCTAGCAACGCACTCGCTAACAGGGAGCTAAAGATGGGCGGCAGAAAAACATCCGGGGCACAAAACAGAAAACGGAAGAGGGGGAAGGATAAAGATGTTGGAGAGACGAAGAAAATCTTTTCAAAGTGATTGAAAGACAGAAGTTAAGTAATGTCAGTGTATCAACAAGAGAGTTGTAAATATTCAGGTTAGCTTAAGTATTGAGGAAGAATCTACTAAGTTAGCTTAATTTTGGAAAAAAGCTTGGCTCTCTTTTTCTTCCTCTTTCCCGGGTCCTGAGCGGATGATTTCACGGCCGGAAGAAAACAATGAGGCGTGCTGACGTCACAGTGTTATAGAGTTTAATCCAATGGGAAAACACCATATGAATTAACAAGGAAACTACAGAGATACAGAGATATACATTCTTTACCTGAGAGAAAAGAATTAAAAGACAAACAGAAAGAAGGACAAAGACGCGTCTTTGGAGAGAGCTGTCAAGAAAAACAGAATCGACCAGCTATCTGAATTCGTATTCTTGAGCATTCACTTTTCTAATGAAGGCGTTTCTTTTTGTTAATATATGCAAATAGGGCGTTCCCTGTTTTGACCAACCAAAAGCTACCTTGGAAAGACTTAGACCTTCCCCTCAGTTTAGGCAGAAATCAAAAGTCGTTTACTACTTGTTAAAATTATAAGTTATTTTCATCAAACTTAGTTTTCTGCTTTTCTGATTTCAGCATCTCCAGAAACTTAAATCTTTGTCCTCTCACAGAACAAAATGAGGTAGAATTCCTTTTCTAATTCAAACAATTTTCCTTTGATTCCGAAATTGTCACTGATAATACATTTTCAAATACATTAATCATCTACTAGATTAATACTTCTAACTTGGATAATAAACTTTAATCAAAAACATGCGATTAGTATTTAAAGATGTATTAAAATTAGACGTTAGTACCAGGCTGTAACCATCTCCAGATGCAGCCCTCTTCTCTGAGAAATCCCCGACCTTCGACCTCTGAGCCGGGGAGATATGGTTTATGGCCCACCTAATTTAAAGCCTTTCAAGAGAATAGTGTTTTGGTTAAACTCCTCCAAGAGAATGTTTATCTCTTGCCTCCTGGCTTACATCTGTTTAGTTTTTGTCCAGATAAGAATGTTCAATCTACCTAAATGCACATTGCTGTGAGATTAACTATATTAAACACTCAAAGTAGTTATATTTCCTCAACATAAGCTAGGCTAAAATGACAGCTGGTTGTTGTTGTCTTGTTAGGGTTGACTGTTAATTGTTGTGAGCCGTATTGCACCGATACCAGGCGCAATTTGTTCGGCATTTCAGAACCAGACATCAGTCTCTTCATCCCTCAGTCATTTACTGAGACTGAAAAATAATATAGATGGCAATTTAAAGAACAAATCATACAAATAGATTAATAGTAAATGTTCTGACAAACTGCCAGCTAGCCACTCCCCTCTGCTGTATCTTTCTTCTTTGCTGGAGTGATGAGAACCAGGTGGGTTCAATCTCCTACCAATCACAGTGTAGGTACTGAAGGTGTGACTGACCTGTCACTCCTGTTTGAAGTGCCACAGCAAGAAGGCAAACAATCCTGGTAGCAACTGTGCAAAAGTTTCTAAAAACTGTGAAGGGCAGCCAGTAAACTCACAATACTGTTACTCATTCACATGGACTTATATTGATTGTTTGAGTTTTTATATTATTGAAAAGAAAAAAAAAGACAATACACTTGGTGTTTATTGGTTGAAGTACAAAGTGAAAAAAGAAAAAAGATGTCTAACTATGAAATTAAATGTTGTTAAATATGCTAATTTATTTATTGGTATTGAATTTGATTATAAAACATTTGCTATTTATTAAATTTTAGGATTAAATGGTTTAAAGAGGTGGAAATTTATCTTGTTAATTTCAGATTGTAATAGATGTTTCTGTTTGTTTTGAGGATTTTCACCTAAGTGGTTGGACTACAAAAAATAATGGAAATAAAGATGGACTAACTAAAATAAAGACTCCTTGAGTGAAATCCAGTCATGTTCCACAGTAGAGACCTTTCCTTTTCAAGTGGGGATCGCACAGTAAATTAAACCGAACAGAACCTGACAGTAAATAAATAAATATTGTGAAGAGAACATTAAAAACGTTTGTTAGGATTGTGTAGGAAAAATGTTGATATTTTTTATAAATAGTGATCTGTGGTCAATATTATTTCACCATTATATTAATGTGGTGTTTGCATATGTAGTGGGTCTAGAAATTAATGTTTTACTAAAACAGACACCCCCATTTTTGAAAAGATTATTTTATTTTAAGATGATTAGAACAACTTTCTAACATTTACTGACTCATGTCGATGACCACCTAGTCAGTAGAGGGCGCTACTGTGAGTGAATGAACAAACGAGGAAACTCTATGGCGCTCTGCATGCGCAGTTAATAATAAACCGCTGCCAGCAGAGCCAGGCACAACGTATTAACGTGTCTGTTCCTCATCATTCACAGGTACTATTTCTAACTATTCCTAAACATTCTTAAAGATGTTGAAAGTAATGTGAACTGTCTGTGACATTAGAGTAACATTTTGAGAGAACTTGATCCGAGTTCTAATAAGTATTTGTTTTGTTTTGTCGAGTCGAATAATGGCTACCGCTAGTAGTTCTTTAACGGCTTGATTACAGAGAGCACATGGGATGAACAGATGTGTATGTGAAAGAGAATATAGTGTCCGTTTTATGTTTACTTTTTGTATCTGAGCCAATGGCTGAAGGTATGAATGGGCATTAGATTTATTACTGTCTTTGGTGATGGGAAGTTATTATTTTGATGAACATTAAGTTTATTTTGCAATGAAAGACATATACACTCAGAGACAGACACATGTAATGGGTTATGTTGCACTTTATTTTATTTTACAAGAGTATTTGTTTGTATTACTCAGGTTATTAACAATATTGTAAACCAAGAGGTCAATTGTATTTTGAGCTGTTTTGAAGTTAAAGGCTATGACAGTGTATTTTGACATGAATACTATCCCCATGTTATGATGTTTTGTGATATTCTCAAAGCAAGGATAGTTTGATATTTGTGTTTGATATTTGTGTTTAAATGGAATGACTGAATGTTTAAGATTGTTGCAGTTAATAAAAAACCGCTGCCAGCAGAGCCAGGCACAACGTATTAACGTGTCTGTTCCTCATCATTCACAGATCCACAGCGCATCCTGCCTGTGCATCGCTTGTGCCGCCCAGATTTCCCTAGGTCTGAGGCCGGTAACAATTGGGGGCTCGTCCGGGATCTCCAGCGCCACCTAGTGGAGAGAGTGGGAACTGCTACAGAGAAGACCTGTGTCCAAAACTTCAGGAAGGCTGCAGTGCTGGCCATCCAGAGAGTAGAGGCTACAGAGGTTAAAGATGGCTACCACAACCCCTAGAAGGATGCTGGTTTTCAAAATCCGAAAGAGACTGCTTGCATTGAGTATCAGTCAACTACAGGTCATCGCCAGTGCAATTGATGACGGATCGGGGCCGGATGCTGAGGGCCTTATGGCACTGAGTGAACCAGAACTGTTTGATTTGATTGACGATTTCTTAAGAAGCGAAGCTAAGCGGCATGGAAGATGAAGGCATGTCTCAGATTCTTCACCTTGACGACATGCTCGATCACCTGTTACAAGACACGAATGAAGAAGATACAGTCGGGGGAGCGAAAGAAGTCAGTGAGGCTGCACCTCCCCAGCAGGAGGATACAGACACTCGTCGACGGATCAGTTCGACTACTGCATCCATGGGCTGCCACCTGCTGTCATCACCTGAAGAAAGAGACTTTCCTAGCCCTCAACCGACCACAGCCAGAGACAATGATGGACCTCCCAGGAACCTTTCCACCACATCGCCAGCTAAGTCCACCACCAACAGCGTATGTGCTGCCCTTCCTGGCCGTGCCAGCCTATCTTCCAGTGTTGGTGAGCAGGTTGTAAAACTCACTGATGTAGCTGCTCTGTTTCCACGTAGAGAGTTTAAGATTCATGGTGGTCAGATTTCTGACACCGGGTCTGAAGTGTCATACAGCAGCCTTTGTAAACAGATGGATCAAGGTTTACTGGAAGGGTTTAGTGAGACAGAAGTTATTCGCACTGTGTTTAAGATAACTAAACCTGGTACGTTCAGGGAGATGTTGACTAGCAAAGATGATCTTACTATGAGTGAGTTAAAAAGGTTTCTCCGCTCTCATATTAGAGACAAAAACGGGACCGAACTTTTTCAAGAGCTTAGTACCGCTAGACAGCAAGACAAAGAGGGCCCACAGCAATTCTTTTATCGTATCATGGGTCTAAAACAGAGGATTATTTTTGAGTCACAACAGCCAGGTGCAGATTTTTGTTATGATAAAAAACTTGTCCAAGGCACATTTCTTCACACTCTTTACCAAGGGTTAAATGAGAAAAATAGCCATGTAAGATGTGACCTGAAACCTTTTCTCACAAACTTACAGGTTACTGATGACCTTCTCTTAGAACAGATCACTAAGTCCACTAGTGAGGAGACGGATAGGTTGAAACGCCTTGGTGCAATGACTAAAACCCGACCAGTGTCTGTAAATGTGGCTCAAACTGACCAGACTAAACCAACCGCTGTTGATGCTGAATTACAGGCTAACCGTGCTGCTATTCTAGAACTGACTGCACAGGTGAACTCGATCGCTCAACAAGTTGCCCGTGTTGTCAAACCCTTAGAGCCTGTGACCAATGGGAGTCCTTGTACCTCCTTCACCCGGCCCTCAAATCGATTCCAGATATCAGCTGAGAACAGAGGCAGATGTCAGGAGTGTGCAAAAGAACATTAGGAGCTGCCCACACTGTTTTGTTTGTGGCCAAGAAGGTCATAGAGCAGTTGGATGTCTGCAGAGAAAGGTGTCGGTAAACGAGAGGAGGTCACAGGAATGAGGCTGCCTGTGACCGTTGCCAGTAACAAGCCTCCAGCACAGGTTAACTCAGTTGAAACCGCAAACCCAGTAGACTCAACTACACTGCTGTCCCAGCCCACATCTAGAAACCGGGTAGCACAATTAATTGGCAAGCGATGTATGGTCTCATGTGCAATGAATGGTGTCCCACTCCAAATGCTGCTTGACTCAGGGGCTCAGGTGACCATGGTGGGGAGAGCATGGGTAGAGGAAGCACTACCCACAGTTAATATACAGCCACTCTCATCCCTATTCCCAGACCAACCGCTTGAAGTATCTGCAGCTAATGGCACCACGGTTCCTTTTGATGGATGGGCTTATGTTGACTTACAGATACGCAGTAAGAGCCATGGACACATTGACATTCAAGTACCCATATTAATAAGTCAGAGTTGTGTTAATGGTCCCCTGTTAGGTAGCAATGTCATTGCAGAGATGATCAAGCAAAACAAAGAACAGGTAGATATTACTGCCATACTGAAGGAAGCCATGAGTCTCAGTGAACAAACAGTGGAAACTCTGATCTCCATCCTCCAGATATTGTCCCCTGATGAAACACCTTCCCCTTGCCCTGTGCGAGTCGGAAAGAAAGGACTAACAATCCCTGCTGGTCAAATCTGTGAGGTGAGGTGCAGAGTCAGAGCATGGCCACAGGGTGGAACAATGCTATTTGAGCCCAGCCTAGAGAACAACTGTCCTGAGGGTTTAGACCCCCTTCCTACTTTAGTCGATGTCCCTCAGGCTCATCAAAAATTGCAAAAATCCCCCTTCAGAACTTCACCAAACATGACATCTATCTGCCACAGAGAACCATATTGGGCACAATTGAGGGAATTAGTGAGGTAAAACCAATTACCCATTCTCCCAGCAACCTGAAGCAGACAAACAGTTTCACTGCTCAAACCTGCTCTGCTCTGATTAGAGAAAAATGGCATCCACCTATTGACTTGTCACACCTCGAAGAGGATGAACAAAACATTGCCAGAGAGATGTTATATGAGGAATCAGATGTCTTTGCCAAGGATGATGCTGACATCGGTTGCATCCCAAATTTGAAACTCAAAATCCAGCTTAATGATGAGACACCTGTCCAAAAGCGCTATAATGCGATCCCAAAACCCCTGTATGGAGAAGTAAAAGAATATGTGCAGAAATTACTTGACCATGGCTGGATAAGAAAGTCCACCTCACCGTACTCATCCCCCGTGGTCTGCGTACGAAAAAAAGATAAGAGCCTACGTCTGTGTCGACTATAGGGCGTTAAATCGTAAAACTGTCCCAGACCGTCATCCGCTCCCGCGCATTCAAGACCTGTTGGACAACCTGGGGGGCTACTCCTGGTTCTCCATACTCGACCAGGGCAGTGCTTACCACCAGGGTTTTGTCGATGAGAGTTCCAGGCATCTGACCGCCTTCAGTACCCCTTGGGGATTATATGAGTGGCTTCGCCTCCCCTTTGGCCTTACCAACGCCCCGGCGGCCTTTCAAAGATGTATGGAGGGCGTACTTGATGGTATGAGGGACGAATGCTGCTCCCCTTATCTGGATGATGTACTTTGTTTTTCCAAATCATTCAATGACCACGTGGAGGACTTGAGGCGGGTGCTCCGTCGGCTACGGGAACATGGCATTAAGCTACGCCCAAAGAAATGCGAGCTGTTCAGACGACAAGTGCGATACATTGGGCGCCTAGTGACAAGTGAAGGTATCCAGATAGATCCTAAAGACCTGGAAGCAGTGTTGCAACTTAAAGAGAGAGAGCCGAAGAATGTGGGGGAAGTCAGGGGTCTGTTAGGCTTCCTTAGCTATTATAGATCGTTCATACAAGACTTCTCAAGAATCGCACGACCTCTGTTTCAACTCATAGAGGGTACCAGGCAGCCAAGCCAGAAACCTGTCAAAGGTGAAAGCACCCCAGCCAAACAAAAAGTGTTGAAGCCTGGGCCGCTCCTCTCCAATACACCTGTCCAGTGGACTTATGAACACACTGCTGTTGTCACTGCGTGGACATGCTAACCAATCCACCTGTTTTGGCCTACCCGACTATAATTTGCCCTTTGTACTGAACACTGACGCATCCAATGAAGGGCTGGGGGCTGTGCTCTACCAGCAGCAGGGAGGCAAACTTCGTGTGATTGCTTACGGATCAAGAACACTTACACCAGCTGAAAAAAATTACCACCTCCATTCTGGTAAGCTTGAGTTTTTGGCCTTGAAGTGGGCAATCTGTGACAGGTTTCGGGATTATCTTTATTATGCACCTACGTTCACCGTGTATACAGATAATAACCCCCTTACTTATGTCATAAGTACAGCCAAGCTCAATGCTGTTGGACATCGCTGGGTGGGTGAGTTGGCAGATTTTCACTTCACCATAAAATACAGGCCAGGCAAGGCGAATGCTGACGCCGACACCCTGTCACGTTATCCAGTACAGCTGAAGGGTCATGTATCAGAGTACACTGAAACCCTGCCCCCTGAAGTTGTTTCCACTATATGGCAGGGGAGCAAGGCTGTAGCTGAGAAGGATGTGCCATGGATGGCTGCACTACATCTCAATTCTGGTGATGAAGACGACCCCTCTGTGACAGTCCCCATCATCACCCCAGAAGACATCCGAGTTGCTCAAATGGAGGATGAATCGATCAATGAGGTGATGACACTGAAGAGGAGTGGATGGAACCCCAATGGTAAAGATAAAAGACAGATGGGACAAGAGACAAGGAGACTTGTACATGAATGGACCAAACTCAAACTTGACAAAGGAATCCTGTACAGACAGACAGGAAAATGGAAACAGCTCGTTCTCCCAAGTAAGCTAAAGGCAACCGTGCTCAAACACCTGCATGATGACATGGGACATGTCGGAGCTGACAAAGTCATCCACCTAGCAAGACAAAGGTTCTATTGGCCATTCATGCAGCGGGAAATAGAAGACTATGTCATTCGCCGGTGCTCCTGTATTAAGCAGAAAAAACCCGCTGTCCCAGAAAAAGCGCCTATGGGGTCAATTACAACTAGTGCTCCATTTGAGCTCGTTTCTATTGACTACCTTCATCTGGAGCCAAGTAAGGGAGGATTTGAGTATGTATTAGTTTTGGTCGATCATTTTACACGCTTTGCGTACCCAACTAAGAACAAGTCAGGCAAGACAGCAGCTGAGAAAATATTCAGTGATTTTATTCCCCGTTTCTCTTACCCTCAGATTTTGCACCATGACCAGGGTCGGGAGTTTGAGAATAATCTATTCCAGCGGCTCCAACAGCTGTCTGGCATTGCTCACTCTCGTACTACCCCATACCACCCGCAGGGGAATCCGGTCGAACGGCTGAATAGAACGCTGTTACAGATGCTGCGCACTCTCCAAGAGGAAAGGAAAACTGAGTGGAAAGATTATTTGCCCCATATAGTCCATGCGTACAATTGTACAAAACATGAAGCCACCGGCTATTCACCATTCTTTCTCCTCTATGGAAGAGCCCCACGCCTGCCCATCGACTTAGTCTTTGACCTGGGGACAGAGGAAGAAGTGCCAAGTCGTGAGGAATATGCACAGAAATGGGCTACTCGAATGCAAGAGGCTTACAGGATAGCCTCAGAGAATAGTCGTAACAGCTCAGCTAAAGGGAAAAAATACTACGACCGTGGTGTTAAAGGAATTACACTTCAGCCAGGAGACCGCGTGCTTATCAGGAACCTCTCAGAGAGAGGTGGCCCTGGCAAACTCCGTGCTTACTGGGAGAAGACAGTGCACAGAGTTATTGAAAGGATGGGGGAAAGCCCTGTGTACAAAGTTCAAGCTGAAAAGGGAGACAAAACTACCCGTGTACTCCATCGTAACCTTCTCTTATCTGTTAATGACTTGCCATTCGAACAAGATGAGCAATCTTGTCATGCACAACGGCAACAAATAAAGCAGAGACACAAGCAGATGAGCAGCAGAGAAGTAGATGAGCAAGATTCTGATGGTTCTGTTGAAGAGGAGGGATATGTGTACAATCCCCGACGGCTGCCTGTGTATACAAGGAGAACAATCAGACATCAGAAGCCTCCATCTGATACACTCAGCAATCTCAGAGTAGGGGCACAAGAATTCCAACCTCAAAGACGTGCATCAGCTTCAGGTGCTGAGTACCAGCAAATGGAATCTGCTCCCATTGTCGTACCAGCATCAGCACCAGCACAACTACAGGATGACACACCGTCTGCTGAGAATGTCCATGAACAAACTGGAACAGTTGATCGAGCAGATGATACAGGTCAAGGACTGCCAGAGGGGATGGTTGAGCCTGATAGAGAGTCACAAGGTGGAGAGCTCTTAAGGAGGTCCACCCGCAGGGTACAACCCAGAGAGAGATTCACTTATGACCAATTTGGGCAGCCATCATACCAGCCCTGGGGACACGGAGTGAATGCTATGTTCTCATTTGTTCCTTACCCCATGACTCCATACCCCGTCTTACTTGGACCAGACTACTACCCTACTCCGACTGTGTGGACTCATTAGACAGATGACTTCTCCTAGACTGTTACCTGTCTAGGTTATTTCTTGTTGGTGTAGTTCTAGATGTCCGGAGACATCTCTTGAAGTGGGGGAGAGTGTAGTGGGCCTAGAAATTAATGTTTTACTAAAACAGACACCCCCATTTTTGAAAAGATTATTTTATTTTAAGATGATTAGAACAACTTTCTAACATTTACTGACTCATGTCGATGACCACCTAGTCAGTAGAGGGCGCTACTGTGAGTGAATGAACAAACGAGGAAACGTCTATAGTCTCTGCCCAGCATGCAGTTAATAATAAACCGCTGCCAGCAGAGCCAGGCACAACGTATTAACGTGTCTGTTCCTCATCATTCACAGGTACTATTTCTAACTATTCCTAAACATTCTTAAAGATGTTGAAAGTAATGTGAACTGTCTGTGACATTAGAGTAACATTTTGAGAGAACTTGATCCGAGTTCTAATAAGTATTTGTTTTGTTTTGTCGAGTCGAATAATGGCTACCGCTAGTAGTTCTTTAACGGCTTGATTACAGAGAGCACATGGGATGAACAGATGTGTATGTGAAAGAGAATATAGTGTCCGTTTTATGTTTACTTTTTGTATCTGAGCCAATGGCTGAAGGTATGAATGGGCATTAGATTTATTACTGTCTTTGGTGATGGGAAGTTATTATTTTGATGAACATTAAGTTTATTTTGCAATGAAAGACATATACACTCAGAGACAGACACATGTAATGGGTTATGTTGCACTTTATTTTATTTTACAAGAGTATTTGTTGTATTACTCAGGTTATTAACAATATTGTAAACCAAGAGGTCAATTGTATTTTGAGCTGTTTTGAAGTTAAAGGCTATGACAGTGTATTTTGACATGAATACTATCCCCATGTTATGATGTTTTGTGATATTCTCAAAGCAAGGATAGTTTGATATTTGTGTTTGATATTTGTGTTTAAATGGAATGACTGAATGTTTAAGATTGTTGCAGTTAATAAAAAACCGCTGCCAGCAGAGCCAGGCACAACGTATTAACGTGTCTGTTCCTCATCATTCACAGATCCACAGCGCATCCTGCCTGTGCATCGCTTGTGCCGGCCCAGATTTCCCCTAGGTCTGAGGCCGGTAACACATACACCTCAGAAAGTATATATTTGTGCCCCTGGTTCATATCTGTTGGTGGATTATTGTAAACTGGAGACGAGCTCAGCTTTTATTCCCCGGAAGCTAAAAGGGTGTGTGTGTGTGTGTGTGTGTGTGTGTGTGTGTGTGTGTGTGTGTGTGTGTGCGTGCGTGCGTGCGTGCGTGCGTGCGTGCGTGCGTGCGTGCGTGCGTGCGTGTGTGTGTGAAGCAAAGACAGAGAAACGTCCCACAGAGTGCCGCTCTCAGATAAACGACCCCTGCGCTCCTCACAGCAGATGTAACGTGACCTCACTTCCTGTCAGGCTTCTGTAGTTTATTGGGATTTTTTTTTAAAGGTTTTATTGGCTCTAGTTGCCTTTATTTGATAGTTAATTGACGGGAAAGTGGATAATGAGGGAAGACATGCAGCAAAGGTCACCAGGCCGGGAATCGAACCAGCGACAGCCGCGACGAGGACTGAGGCCTCCTTATGTGGGTTGTGCTGAACCCCTGGGCCACCACAGCACATCCCAGTTTATTGGGATTTTAAATCTGTGCTTCGCGGCTCAGTTCTCTGTGGTTCTTCTCACGTTAAGCGGTTTGCGATGAGGTGAATCCAGCAGGTTCTGGTCTGAAGGTCCAGGTTGACCTTAGGATCCTTAAGTGTGGAATTTAGTTCAACACTTCTCTGCTGAAAATGAAAAACTTCTGATTCAGTTGAAAATATAAACCGACAACAGTTTTATTTAGTAGCGTCTGCTTCAGCTCCCACCTAAAACACTTGGACTCCATGGAGAGACGGGTTAGGGTTATACCCGTCCAGAACATGATCCATGCAAGTCAAAGAAAAGGTTTTCCTTCAGCCTGGACAATAGGTTTTATATTTATAGTTGAAGACGTCTGGTTTCCTCTTATCTTAGCATTCTGCTGTTGTTGGCTCTGAGGTGTCGGCCATGTTGAAGGTTCAGCTGCCGACTCTGGACTGGATCCATCATCCCGGCTTCCAGAACCGGCCTTTTGTTTCCAATCTGCCTCTTGTTTCTGAGTGATGTGAGCCGGCAGCTTCAGCAGAGCGTGATGTGTGATACGTTCGTTTTCCTCTGAGCTCTTTGAATTTCAGAGCGAGTGATGAAATCATGACTCAACGCGGTCCCAGCAGCTTTGCTAACTACGTCTATAAAGAGAAAATAAAGTTTGCTGACTCTGCTGGGCAGAACCGCTTTCAAAGACAGAATCTTCTGGAGCTCAGATCTGACTTTTCCTCTGTTGGAAAACAAAGACTGAAAAATCTGCAACAGACATTTAATCCCTTTATTGTTTGATATTAATTAAAGAACCAGAAATATCAAATGCTGGCCTTTTTACAAGCAGTAATCAACCGTGCAACAATAGGAAACAATTCAGGGTTTTGTGTGTGTGTGTGTGTGTGTGTGTGTGTGTCCAACTGAGATTTGTCAGATAATAAAAATCCTCCAAGAAGTCGTCAAAGCAGCAGCAACAAACTCCAAGGTTCCTCTGTTGCCCTAACCTTTAAGGTTGCAGCTGGATTTTCCATAAATTGCTGAGGTCAGCAAGTTGTCATCAGCTGAGTTGCTTCCAGAACATCATGCTTCCAGAGCATCCCCAGAACCAGAACCAAACGAGGAGAAGCAGCATTCAGCATCTATGCACCAAAAAATCTGGAACAAACTTCCAGAAAACTGTAAAACAGCTGAAACACTGACTTCCTTTAAATCTCAACTAAAAACCCACTTGTTTAGAGTTTTATTCAAAACGTAATAAATTATAAATTTATTGACGGAATCTGACTATGTTGTGTTTTTATTGTTGATTCTATGTTTCATTGTATTTTTGTGTTTGATGTAAAGCACTTTGAAATGCCTTGATGCTGAAATGTGCTGTACAAATAAAGTTTGATTTGATTGATTCCAGAAACTTTCATGAGTCTGAAACAAGTTGAGATTTCCTCTTCGGCTTTAGGACTGGCTTGGGCCCCTGAGTTACAGTCTGGGGCCGGCTGGGGCCCCTGAGTTGCTGCAGAGGTTGTCCTAACCGCTCGATGCTTCCTACCATTCAGATAAAAATTTTTTCCACTAGACTGATGAACAAAATCTGATTTTGCTCTCAGGAAATGTGCTGCTGCCAGGAGAAACGGGGCGCGGCCCCCTGACGGGGCCCTCTGACGGGGCCCTCTGACGGGGCCCTCTGACGGGGCGCGGTGGGTCCATGTTTGACAGATGGTCAGTTAAACACCAGCAGGGAAGAAATTCTTTATCCAGTCAGTGAAGTCCAGCGCTGCTGACCCAGTGTCAGCCAGAAGATCTTATCCTGCAGGATTCCTGGATTCGCACTGCATCCTGTTGCCTGTAGTTGCTCTGTTGCCTGTAGTTGCTCTGTTGCCTGTAGTTGCTCTGTTGCCTGGCTGACACACACTGGAGATGTAACCAGAAAGGTCAATCAATCAAACTTTATTTGTATAGCACATTTCAGCATCAAGGCATTTCAAAGAGCTTTACATCAAATCAAACACAAAATGATGCAACATAGAATCAACAATAAAAACAACATCAAGTCAGATTCCGTCAATAAATTTATAATTTATTACGTTTCTAATAAAACTCTAATCAAGTGGGTTTTTAGTTGAGATTTAAAGGAAGTCAGTGTTTCAGCTGTTTTACAGTTTTCTGGAAGTTTGTTCCAGATTTGTGGTGCATAGATGCTGAATGCTGCTTCTCCTCATTTGGTTCTGGTTCTGGGGGTGCAGAGCAGAACCAGAACCCGAAGACCTGAGAGTTCTGGAAGGTTGATACAACAGCAGCAGATCTTTAATGTATTGTGGTGCTAAACCATTCAGTGATTTATAAACTAACAACAGTATTTTAAAGTCTATTCTTTGAGCTACAGGGAGCCAGTGGAGAGACTTTAAAACTGGTGTTATGTGCTCTATCTTCCTGGTTTTAGTCAGAACTCCAGCAGCAGCATTCTGGATCAGCTGCAGCTGTTAGATTGATTTGTTGGACAGACCTGTGAAGACGCCGTTACAATAATCAATACGACTGAAGATAAACACATGGATGAGTTTCTCTAGATCTGGCTGAGACATTAGTCCTTTAATCCTGGAAATGTTCTTCAGGTGATAGAAGGTCGACTTTGTAACTGTCTTTATGTGGCTCTGAAAGTTAAGGTCCAAAAGGTTCTGCTGCAGGTCCAAAAGTTTCTGCAGACCAACCCCAGCAGCAGACGTTCTTCAGTTTCTGGGGTAAAGCTGCAGGTCTTGACCTTTGACCTCCACCTCTTTCTGCCAGTTTTCCCCTGAATAGAAATGGATGCTTAGACACTGAGAACGGTTTTGGAACCTGGTACTGACCCGCTGTAGTCCAGACCCAAACCTTCTGACCCGGTTCTGTTCATGACAGCAGGGCTTCACTGCTGCTGGCTCCAGTCCAGAACCATCAGAACCGCCTCAGAGGAAGCTCCAGGTTCTGCTTCACTGAAGCAACCGAAGAGAGCTGAAGCGGGTCAGCGCCGAAAGAGAGCATGGATCCTTCAGGTTCTGACCGGGTTCTGATTGGACTGAAAACCTGAGAGTGTTTTGATCATCTCTCCGCTCGGCGCTCTGCATACACATTTCTTCTTCTTCTCCATAATTCATGAGCTGCTTAAATTACATCCAGATTTTCATGCTCTTAAACTTTGAAGCTCAAAGCGAATCGGATCCTGGTGGTTCTGTTGGCCTGGCAACCTGAGCCGCTGTGTTCATGTTGCTGCTTTCTGCAGGCCTGTATTTATCGGTTATCATTAATCATGATAGATTTCTAATCATAATAATGATTTTCATTTGTTGTTGTAACTGAAAGGAATATTTAAATTCTCCAAACTGTAACTTGACTATTTTCCCAACAGTTTGTTCAACGAGTGAATCAATGAATAGGATGAATGAGTGATTAATGGCGTCACTGTGAGCAGCTAGTGATGCTAACTTCCTGTGACTGTCGCCCTGTAGAAGCAAATCAGAGAGATTCTGAGGGGCCGTGTTTGGCTGGGGGGTCGTGGGGGCCCGGTGCCCCCCAGGCCCCTCTGTGGTGAAAAGCAGCCACTGGTCCAGCTTCCCTCCCAGTTTAACACCTTGTAAGGTCAGCTGTGTAAACAGGAAGTGACATTAAGCCCCGCCTTCATCAGAACCAGGTGGTTCTGCTGCGACCCAGACTGGCCCGGCTGTGAGCGGTTCTGGTCTTTGTTTTTCTCACTTTCTCCTTTGTGGCTGGTCATTCTGCATCTCTTGCTTTAACTAGGTCAGTGCTGGTGCTGCTGTTTGGGTTTCATTGTTGCTGTTTTCTCTATTTGGGTCGTGCATCACTGCTGGATGTGTTCTGGTTCCTCCTGGTTCTGATCAGTCACCAGTAATGTGGAATCCACTGGTTCTGTCCTTCTTTGTTGGACCTTCCTGTGATCGGTCAGGAAGAAACGCTTCATGGTTTTTTAATTTGCTTTTTTTAATTAAAAATCCCATCCTGACAGTGATTTGCCGACTGCGCTGTGACCCGGTTCTGACCCGACGCGCTGCTGCCAGGAGTTCTGGAGGCGACTCTGGGTTTTAGTACCCACTGACCTTTAGCTCAATAAATCAGGATAATTCTGGAAGAAAAGCTGTCAAACACTGGAGGCTCCTTCCAGCAGGACGAGAACCCTGACAGATGGCCTAGTCAAAGCCCAGACCTACGTCCATCTGAGAATGGGTGGAGAACTGATGTTCATGGAGGCAGTCTGAGCTTTCAGCAAAGAAGGATGTGAAACATGTTCATTCTGTAGATGCTGACTGCAGACGCCCGCCACACTTTTCAGATGTTGTGTTGGAATCAGAGCTGCGCTGTGGCTGACTGCAGATCTGTCCTCATCTCCCGCGGAGGAGCTGATCCCTCCTCCCGGACAGATGGAGCTGGATGGGTGTGTCCTTCCCTCCGCCGCCCGCAGCCGCCTCCATCCGGCGGGAACAGCGCAGGATTCCAGCCTCAGATTCTAACTTTGGATGTCCGTGGAAAAGCCCGCGTGGGAGGAAGGCTGGATGTTACTGATGGGAGTGTGACGCCGCGGAGCTCGGAGCCGGATCATCCCGGGCTGTGACGGCGCGGCGGCTCCGCCGAGCCGGGGCTGCGTCTCTGGCTGCGGGGGAAAGTTGCTGCAGCGAGCTGCATCAGCTGCATTCACTGCAGCGCGGAGCGGATTAACGGGACTGGATCCGAAAAGCGGAGCGGGGAGCCGGACACCGCCCGAACCGGAGGAGCCGCTTCCCGTCCCTGTGGAGCAGCGCGCACCGAGCCAGGACCGGAGTCCTGCGGAGCTCCAGAACCTTGTCCTGGTTCTGGTTCTGGGTTTGTCTTCACAGCGGGCCGGTAGGTCTGCAGGGAGACCCGGGCAGCGGAGAGCGGCTCGGCTCAAGGACACTCCCCGGGATTCAGCTGCTGGAGCCCGGCTCCACCGCCGTGGATCTGTCCCCGGGGACTCTCGGTGAGGCGGCGTGTCCACGCGTGGAGCGGGATCTGGGGGAGGAGGGGGGGGGGGGGGGGGACTGGGAAGAGCGGTTTGGAATTTTCCACGCATTCTTTTGTCCGTGGATCAGTGGGAATGCCTTCCTCTGACCTGAACAGCTGCACCTGTTCTCCGGGGTTCCTTTCTTATCAGTGCACGTCACACACGCACGCGCTTCTGCCTTTTCATTCCTAGAACATCGGCCGAGGAATCTGTCCTCCGTGGACGTGGAAGTGGGGGGAGAGGGGGAAGTTGGAAAAGCTGCCGGCTTGTCATTCAACTCCCATCAGTTCATCCAGGAGGAAGAGGAGGAGGAAGAGGAGCTGGTCATCCGTGACAGTGAGGTTGTTAATGCAGTGTGTGTGTGTGTGTGTGCGTGTGTGTGTGTGTGTGTGTGCGTGTGTGTTTCCGACTGTGGGGCCAACAGTTTTATTTTGGTTCCCAGGAAATGAATCATTGTAATCTGATGAGGCTGAGGAGTCTTCACCGCTCAGGACTGCTGCTCGCTTTACGCATGCGCAGCTTCTCTGGGTCCAAATGGTTCTGGTCAGATCCGCAGAGGTTCGGCTGACTGACATCTCTTCACTGGTTCGGTGTTCTGATTGGTTGTAGTGGAGGTGTAGTAGTCATGGGGGAATATGTCCGCAGTGCATGTGCGCGTGCACGCAGCCGTCCGTTGGCGCGCAGCAGGAGGAGGAAGAGGAGGAGTTGATGAAGAGCTTTCATCCCGAACCGATTAAATGTAAACGGGTTCAGAAAAGGCAAAACGAAAGCAAACCGACCGGATGTTACGTCACTGCAGGCCGCGGGATCCGGATTCAGGGTTCCGACTCTGGCGGTCACACAGAGGAAGAAGCTCTGGTTAGTCAGCCCACAGATTTCTAACTTTCTGCAACAAAGCAGAAATTTCATGTTTTCTTCATTTTTTGCAGCTTCTAGAAAACAATTTCTAAATGAATCCAGAAGCAAACAGGAAGAAATGATGGAAAATTCTCCTTTTCAAAGGGATGAGATTCTAGATTAGGACTTTCAGTTGTTAACGTAACAGACTGTGCATTTCTCTCTACCCCCTCCTGCGCCCTACACACACACACACACACGCCCACACACACACACACACACACACACGCACACACACACACACACACACACACACACTGCCTCATCAGCTCTAATCTCAGAAACCCATCTGGGAGGATATTTCTCCTCGGTAGTAAATGTCCTGACTCCACCGCTGGTTCTGTTCGGCACCACATGCAGACGGGCTTTGGACATGAACAACATGAAGAGCTGAAGCTGCATCACAGCAGAAATGAATTGAAAACATTTTCATGAACATTTCTTCTCCAAGTTTCTCCTGATCTGCAGATCTTGTGTTTGTAGCTCTATGATTCTGTTCACCAGGCCGATGGAGTCAACCTCCACTCTGCTTCCATGTTGAATTCAGGTGTGTGTGTGTGTGTGTGTGTGTGTGGGGGGGGGGGGGTTGGTTGGGTCCAAACAGCTGCTAGGGTTCTGACTGACTGCATGTTGGTGGGTCTGGTTCTGTGGGTTCTGGTCGTATAGAAAGTTAGGTGGAAACTCGGCTTCCTGTCTCTAAGAAGAATTAATCTGATGTTTAATCTCCCACATGGTTCTGCCCTCCGCCCTGCCGGTCCATCTGTCCATGCAGGCTCCGCCCCCTGACCCCGCCTGACCTCACTAAGTATGGCTGCTCTCTATCTGAGCCGATTCTTTGCCGCATTGTTCTTAGCAAAAATAATGACAGAACCGAACCCGGATGGTATCAGAACCAAAGCCCAGATTCAGAATTATTGAATTGATGCTACAGCAAGAATAAAAACTTAGACAAAGTATCCAAGGACAAAAGAACGTACTTGCTGCTGGTTGCCACAAGAGCCACGCCCCTTCCTGTCACATCAGAAAGCGGTGTTGTCTCCAGAACCTGTTGGTTCCGGTTGGACCCGATTGAACCCGGTTCTGAGTGTTTGGATGGAGCTGCAGTGACATGACGGCTTAAAACTGCAGCAGAAATTTGCTGCTTCACTTCAATGAAAGCAGCTTTAGGACTGATGGAGGCCATTCTACACTCACATTCTAGACTCACATTCTAGACTCACATTCTAGATGGACTGATTTCCCGAAGCAGCTGCTGATCTTGTTGTTCTGTTTCTTGCTCTTCTTCTCAGCAAACAATCACAAGAATCCAGAATCATTTGTGGATAATCCAGTCTTGCTGTTGATCTGCCTGGCTGTGCAGCCTGTTTTGCCCCAGCCTGTGGTAGCTTCCGGAGCAATAAGGGGCGGGGCGACCCCCACCCTGGAGAAACTTCTGGTTCAGTAAAACTTGAAATATATTGTGCAGTGAGTTTCTCTTTACACAAGGGGTGTTCCCAGTGTTCCCAGTGTTCATTACTGCCATCATGTCCCATCAGTGGATTAGACTCTCAGGTAGATTTATTATTACTATTATTAGGAAGAGGAGGAGACGATGAAGAGCATCAGAAACCCGTCTACTGGACAATCCCAGGAGACGATGGAGAGGTTGTTCAGTGGGCTGATCAGACACACACACACACACACACACACACACACACACACACACACCCTATTCTGCAAGATCTGCATGCCATGTTTGCTATAATGAACTGTGTGTGTGTGTGTGTGTGTGTGTGTGTGTGTGTGTTAGCCTGGGTCATTAGTCGGTGCAATCAGATCTAACCCGTCCACTGACAGCAACGATTCCTCCGGAGTTACAGAATGTAAATGTTTAGGAAAGCTCTTCCCTTCCTCTTCCTCCTCTTCGTCCTGTTGGTCTCCATGGTGACGAGTCGGAGTATCAGATCGGCTCCATGGGGGTTTTATTGGACTCTGTGCTGTCCAGCCTGAGGGACAGCTGGTGGTCATAATGTTCTGCCTGTCCATCCAGCCGTTTATTTCAGGTTCTGGACGATTTAAACCTGGTTGGGTTAAATGTTTCCCAGAATGCTTCAGGACAGACAGCGCTCTGATGGTGCTGCGTTCAAATGCAGTTCTGATATTCTGGTGATTATCGGTCCAGGACGGCTGGTTCTGGTTCTGGTTCTGGTTCTAAGGTGAAGTTGCCTCCCAGGTCAGTGATGGCTGGTTGAGGTTTTACCCACAATGCCTCTGGAGACAGAGTGAAGCCACGTGGAGGACGGTCAGTTTGTCCATTAAAAGGTTTTAATACCCAGATTTTTACCTGCAGAGCTTCTGGTGACTCATTTTAACATTCGAATGATGAATAATCAGGATTCCTGTCATTTTAAAACCTTTGATTGCCCCACTAAAACATCTCGTATTGATCAATAATCTATTTTTACTTTGACCAGCTGTTTGTCCAGCTGATCCTTTATTTTTGGTGCTTAAAAAACAAAATGATCAACAGATATTTTCACATTTCCTGTAAACTAAAAACATTTTCTAACTCAGAAACAAGATGAGTCGCCGCGCGCCACAAACCACTTCTGGGGAAACCTGGGAATCCTGCTGCAGCATCGTACAGGCTGCAGCATCGGTCCTGCTGCAGCATCATACAGGCTGCAGCATCGGTCCTGCTGCAGCATCATACAGCTCCGGGGAAGCCACTGCAACCAGCTGACCTTTGACCTCTGCTGAAACCAGCATCATGGTGGCTGGAAGGAGACAGGAAGAGCGATGGACGCTGAAGTGAACCTTGACCTGAGGACATGGAGGACAGCAGAAAATCAGTTTGGAATAAAAACCTGAAGTAAAAAACAGGAGCAGAGAGCAGACAGAACGGGCCGATCTGGATCAGAGGCAGGACCGATCTTGGCCCGGTTCTGCTGACAGACGGACCAAACAGATGCTGCAGGATCAGGTTCTAGACCCAGACTCACCTTCACACATCCTTCGTCATTAGCCTTGGAACCGAGAGCCCTGGACGGACCGGTCGGTTAAACATGGGCAGTCAGGCTGACGACGTGGGGGTGTGTTCTCTGCAGCGGCCGTGGTCTAGGCAATGGGCGTGGTTTCTGCAATGGGCGTGGTCTCTAAAGTGGGCGTGATCTCTGCAGTGGGCGTGGTACTGGTCAGTTTATCTACAGTTCAGTCAGGGTGTGAATACGTTTTGCATAACTGGTTTTGATAACTTTTCTAAAAACATTCTTTATTTTTACTCCAGTTACTTTGGACTAAACGTCTGAACTATTTCAGTTACAAGACAAGGAGCCGTTTAATGGTGTTAAACTCTGAACTCTTGACCTCTTCTGGACTCTTTGCTCCGGACTCTTTCTGTTTTCTGTGTGTAGGAAATGGAGCACAAACTGAGGGAGCCGTCAGCTGCTGACGCTGCTTCCAACGCCTTCGGAACAGTTTAGTGCCGCGCTTTTAGCTAAGATTGAATGCTCATGTAAGCTTTCATCACGCTGCACGATTCTCTGCTGAGTCTCCATCTGCTCATCCTCCAACACAGAACCAAACATTTCCTCCAAATCTGACCGGATGATGGATTCCTGGAGACGCTCAGCTGGTGAATCCTGGCTGGAAGGAGGAAGGAGCAGAACGAAGGTTGGCTTCTGGTTCTGGTTCCTCAAGGAGGAACCTATGACTCCATGTTTACCCATCCTGATTGGTCCATCAGTGACCCAGCCCATCCATCCAGCGGTTCTGGATCGGTCTTAATGGAGGATCCACCTTCATGATCCATGAAAAGTTGATAAAAATGGAGAAGCAGAACTTCAGGCCAAAGCTCAAAAAGGGAAATAAGATGCTGTAGTCAGTCTGCAGACACAGAACAAGCTATGGTCACTGATGATGAAGATGAAGATGATGCAGTGATGTTTGTGGGGAGAGGAAGAGCAGGAGGCCTTGGAGGCTTCATGAGTGGAAGATTAGAAACGCTCTGTTAATCTCCTCAGATGAAGTCCGGCAGGTTTTCCTTCTGTCCGTTCAGCCGGTCAGTGCCGCTCCGTTTCCACTTTAATGGCTGAACAATTTTTCATCACATAGAATGTTTTAAACACCACAGAGCGTCTAAATCAGCATTTCTCTATTCGGGTCCTCAGGCCCCCCACCCTGCATGTTGTTTCCCTTCTGCCACACACCTGGATTGAATCTGTGGTGATCAACAGGTTTCTGCAGCATTGATGGTGATGTAATGATTAGAATCAGCTGCTCTGGAGTAGAGACATCTAAACCATGCAGAGCAGGAGGCCTGAGGACTGGAACTGAGAAGGACTGATCTAAAGCAACGGCTGACATGGAGATGTTCTGCTCCTGCCTACTTCACTCTGCTGGACGGGAGCGACCTCCTGCCTTCCTTCCTTCCTTCCTTCCTGCCTTCCTGGTTTTAAATATTAATGCCTGGATGGAAATGAAAACCTTTATTCTTAATTTTTCTGACGATAATGAGAAACGATCGTCTCCTGAGCTCCAGAGTGAATTTCAGCACTAATTACTTTAGTTTAGTTGTTTTTCTCCAACCTGTAGTTTTAAACGAACCAATTCTTCTCTCGTGAATCTGATTGGATGAACTTCTGAATGTTTAAGGGAACGTTAGTCAAAGCGTCACGTCCGATTGGCCGACTGTTGCTGCAGCCAATCAAAAGGTCAAAATGTAAATATCAGGATTTATCTGCTCTTCTTGTGAAAACAATCATTTTATTTACATTGTGCCAATTTACAACTAATATCTCAAAGCACTTTGCAAAAAATCATTTCCATTTTTTTCTCTGGTAATTATTCAAAGTAGATCAAAAGTTTCTTCCTGAGGAAAACCAGCAGCAGTTCTGAAGGTGTTCAGATGTTTTAGAGAATCCAGTGAAAACTTTCAGACGTTTGTTCCTGAACTCTGCAGCGGCTCAACTAGTAAACTCTTCTGTCTGTGACACCACAACGTTTCCACAGCCTCATGGACATTTTCTGTGAAAAGCTTTTAAATCTGCTGCTGATCAAAGGTTCCCTTTAATTGAGGCGGAGATGTTGCCGAGTCAGCAGAAGCCGGTTGCCTGAGTGAGAGCTGAGAGGTTTTTAGCTGCAGCAACAGGTTGCTCAGTGCTGGGAAGGTGTGAGATCGATAGCAGGCTTTATTCCTCTGCAGACCGTCATTCAGCTGGGTCTCAGTAAAACATCGGCAGCAGCCTGGTTGTTAGCGCCGCGCTGACGTCCCCAACACACCTTCAGCTGTTTGCAGCCTGGAGGATCGATGGCGGCTTCAGAGGGCCGAGGCGTCATCCTGCGCTTTGAGGAGGGCGGGGCTAAAGACTCGGGAGGGCGGAGCTAAAGACTCGTGGGTCGGGGTTAATGATGCCTCCTGACTGAATCTGCTATTCCTCCACATCAGAGGAACCCATCCTGCATTAAACTCAGAATTTTTTGAAAAGTCCATTTAGGAATAAATGATCCGTAGTTTTTATTGGAATTAAATTAAACACAGACAAATACGGATCATCGCAACTCTTTTTTTGCACATTAATCTGGCAGCAGCCACAATGTGTCACTGAACTGCTCAGGTCACTGAAATGATAGGATATGATTGATGGCTACTACACAGCTTCATTCCCACATAGTATCGCCACCAACATCTATCTAGCGAGGTTAATAAAAAAATATTGTAATTAAACTGTAACATTTTAAAATATACTGATTAGCAATGACTTGTTTACACTAACGACTTTGCAGACGGCAAACTAAAGCTGTCTGCCAAACTAAATATATTTACAAGCTGCTGTAATGTAAACTAAAACAGCAGCTTAATGAAAGCCAGTGTAGCCCGTGTTGCATTCTAGGATTAGTAGGATTTGAAATAATCCAAATTAAAATCAATCCAAGTGTTCCCTTAAAAACTAGGTTCGTCTGCTGGAGGAGGTGGCAATTTGTAAAAACACAGAGACAACTAGATGGTGCAAAAATTGGTGAGTTGTATTAACATTTACAATATATACAAGTTAGTCCACAATTTAAAGTCCAAAAGGGTTCCTTATACCAAGGAAGTCAACCAGTCTTTCTTGATGATGAAAGGGAAAAAACAAAATAATAATAATAATAATAATCCAGTTCCTTCAGTGAAGACTTGTTGGGCTGAATCTCCAACCAGTTCGGAAGAGTTTCCTCAGATAATAGGTGTTGTATTTCCGGATCCGCTTAAACGGTTAGCTCGCCAGTGTGGTCAGCATGAAGCCAGACAATCCTTGCTGTATTCTAGACCCTTCAGCCACTCATTGAGCGAGGGATCTGCAACACACCTGCCCAGTTCCCTCTTGACCAACCGTGATCTTTATAACGTTCGGTTGATTAATCACCCGTCTGTACGTCAGGGTCCGACAACGTTTCCTACCTAAGGTGCGATTAGCAGCCATATAAGCCGTAGCTGTCAATTTAGGACGCTGACGTGCAGCTGTCACATGAAAAAATAAATAAAATTAAATCTAACAAAATGGAAAATAAAATAAATAAACTAAATCTAAGAATAGAATAATAGAAAAATTATCCTGGTTACACCAGGTATAAAATAAATTAAATAAAGCTTACCGTAATCTTCAATGAACTGAAACACATGAAACAAAATGTCCACAGGTAGCACGTATTTATAAGAATATGCTGAGTAAGCAGTATGTCACGTAGCATTGATGTGCGCATGCGCATTATCACAAGGTAGGGCGGATTTATGGGTAGCACATATAAACAGGACGCCTACCGGGACATTATTGGTGTTGCGCAGCGCTCTCACTTCCGCCTGTGACCAATGCTGGGTCAAGTTCAGTCCGGGCAGATTTCATTGACAGAAGTTTTGTTCTTCGGGGACCAAAATGCCGGGAACAACACAGCCTGTTCCTCCAGAGCCGCTGCCGGTTCAGGTGAGCGGTAGGCGGAGCGGACAGACGGAGCACAGCGGGGGGCTGTAGCTGATGCTAAGTGTAGCTTTACAGAGAAAACGTAAAATAAAGTTTTACATCCTGTAAGGACACATGGAGGCGAATGTCTCTGTGGCGGAGGAATCAAATCCCAATGCTAACATAAAAACAAAAACTATAAATATCTGGGCAAAGTGAGAGTTTATCTACTAAACTGACTGAAAATGAAAACATAAGCTAAAGACGGGAGGCATTTTCTTACAGGTGTCTGAGTCTGCTGCTTTATTAAGTTCAATATAATTTCAGATCTTTATTACTTTTGTCCAGGTTAATTTAAAAAGTGAGCCATTATTGTTATTTTCTAAACTACAAAAAATTGTTAGGAATATGCAAATACGAAAAATTGAGTTGATGTTGATGTTGTTAAGGAGGGGATGAATGGAGAACAGCCGGCCGGTTAGGAGCTCTAACGCCGATGCAGATGAACTTTCACCAGTCAGGAGCATCAGGAACGTTTTTCTGGAACACGGAACCGCTAACGAGGTAAAGCACAGAAACGGCTTCCTAGCTAGCATGGAGACGAGCACATGAATACAAGTACTACAGTATTAATACGGCTGTTAGGGCAGTATTTGCCCATATTTTATTTTATAAATTTTTTATGAGATTACTTGATTAATTGTCAGAATAATTGATATTTTATTAATCATTTAAAGCAGATAGAAAATGTTCCATAGATCAGAACACAGGTTGGTTTAAATAAAAACCTTCTTACTAGAATAAATAAATGACATGAAACATTTTTGTGAAAAGGGTAATTTCTGAAAAATATTTTTTGATCCATGCTGTGTGTGTGTGTGTGTGTTTGTGTAAAAACTAAAAACTTAGAAGCAACAGGCAGCTGCATGAAGAACTAACCTGCATTAATCCGATGTAATCCCAGCCGGTCGGGAATCTGAGTCAGGCTGAAACACAATGGAGCAGCAAGAACGACAATCTGGCTGCAACCTTTAATAATTCAATTTTCAGCAGCAGAGATTAGTGACATTACCTTACAGCAATACCAAACCTGCAGCTCTGCCTCCTGGACTCTGCTCCCTCACATCCTTTTCTCCTCGACCTTTGCTCTGCTGGAGGAGCGCCGTGCTCCTGCAGCAGAACCAGTGAGGCGTGTTGTTGTTCGTCCTGCCAGACGGCTGACAGAGATCGATAGTTTTGAGCAGAGCAGTTCCACGTTGAGCTGTGTGGCTCCAGAGGAGCCGGCAGATGTGGGACGTGTTTCTGGAGCGAACGCTTCCACCTGGACGGAACGGGAAGTAACCATTCAGGATGAAATCCAATGAGTCACAACAATGTTTCTGGTTTTCTCCCATCAATCACGTCCCAGTTTAAATTATATATATACTGTATGTAATTAAGGGAGGAGGCCCCGGGGAAACCCAGGATACGCTGGAGGGACGATGTCTCTCGGCTGGCCTGGGAACGCCTTGAGATCCTGGAGGAGCTGGAAGAAGAGACTGGGGAGGGAAGACTGGGCCTCCCTTCTGAAGCTGCTACCCCAAGACCCGACCAGGATAAAGAGGATGGATGGAAGGATGGAAGGATGGATGGATGGATGGATGGATGGATGGAAGGAATTAAGTTGAATTAATTTTGTGGATTTGAATGTGCCAACATTTGTTTTAAGTGGAACCTTTGTTTTTGCACGTTTCTGATACGCCTGTAAATCTGACGCACAGCTACATTGGCTGACTTTAGCAACTAGTGGCTTCTGGGCTAATTTCTAAACGATTTGATGCTGGAAAAAATTGTTTTTGTGGTAAAAGGGTTTGCCTATCAGTGAAGCTATGCTAGCCTAAAATAGCATCTCGATGCTAATCAAGTAGCAGCTAACGCTAACGTCAACACCACAGTAAGAAGCTCCATGAATGATGGGAGGTTTTCTGCCTCCAGATGTTTCCAGTCCTTCAGCATCTGATGTCATCATCTTTCATGAGAAAATATTTCACAGAAATGTTGAAATCTGATTTTCTCTTTTTACATAAAAACTCAAAGAAAACATCATTTTTATTCTGGATGAAGCTTTTCAGTTAAATGTGGATTGGGTGAAGTCAGAACCTTTTCTCTGTCAGCTTGTTCCAGGATACATGACGACTATTTTACTGAACGTTTGTCTACAGATCTATATTTAATAGAGCTGCAAAATATTTAGCAGCAACATGTTTCATTCATGAAGAACGGAGCTGAAACGTCTGACTGTCTTCAGCTTCATTAGATCAGACAGGAATCTGCATGAAATCTGATCCTGGATCATCTGGATGCAGAGGGAGGGGGGGGACACTGAGGGAGGGGGGAGACACTGAGGGAGGGGGGGTGGACATGCTGTCCTTCACTGCAGCTGCAGACTGTCTCTACAGGACATTTGTCCGTCTGGTTGAAAACCTGCAGCAGCCGGAAAACAGAAAAGTTTCCACAGCAACTCAGACGCTGGACATTGGAGTTTAATGGCAGTGATTTAGGGAACCTGTGTGTGTGTGTGTGTGTGTGTGTGTGTGTGTGTGTGCGTGTGCGTGTGCGTGTGTGCGTGTGTGTGTGTGTGTGTGTGCGCGTGTGTGCGTGTGCGCGTGTGTGCGTGTGCGTGTGCGTGTGCGTGTGCGTGTGTGTGTGTGTGTGTGTGTGTGTGTGTGTGTGTGTGTGTGTGGTGCTGAGCAGCATCTGTATGCGACCTTGAATAATTCAGCTCTACAAGTGAAGAAATGATTCATGCTGATTATTTTCACCGTGTTGCCAGGAAACGCCGCCAAATTATCCTGAAAGCTCAAAGGTCATCCTGACAGGGTCAAAGGTGAGCCCAGCTCTCCAGCTGACTACATGTCAGTCTACTGAACACCAGCAGGTTGCAGCAATGGACGATTGACCAGATCATCTCTCCAATCCAGGAATCGACCTTTGACCCCTGACCTGAACCAGAGTTTTGCAGAACACTGACTGTTGAACAGAACCAGCCGTCCTCCTGAAGCAACTTGTAGTTGGAAAGAGACTCTGAGATGTTTAATGAGGAAGACTTCTCTGCTTCTTCATCTCTTTATCCTCACACTCCTTCCCCTTCTCTCGCCCTCCAGGTGAATGCTCTCTCTCTCTCTCTCTCTTGCCCCCCCACCCCTCTCTAATGCAGTAAATGGATGTGGGTTCTGGTTCTGGTTTTCCTGCAGAAGGGTATTGTCCTGAAACTCCAACCTTTCCTCCACTTCCTGTGATTTCTGACCATCAGGATTCATGCAGATAATTAACCTGCAATCATGGATAATAGGAGACATAAAGGACTCACCCAGCTTTTATTTTGGTAGTCCACTTCCAGTTTTCAGCAGGTGAATTTGCATGTCAGCTAATACTTAGCTCTTAGCTAAATATTTTGCTAATATGCTAATTCACTTGCAAATAACCTGCAAGTAAGTTTATTTAGCTGCTAATGAAACATTTAGCTGCTAACTGTGACATTTCTAAATGAGTAACTTGGTGACTTCAACCCTCCAGTATCTCCAGTAGTCATCCTCTCTGATGATGATGCTGGTTCTGCTGCCAGGTTTGGCTTCCTGGTTCTGTTGGTGTTCATGGACCTCCAGCAGCTGGACGAGGTCTAGGCGTCTTTAACCTGTGATCTCTGAGAGGCCGAGATGGTCGTTGGTCTGAGCTTCATGCTTTCACTTCGATACTCAGGGAGCAATGAGCAATGAGCTTTGTCGTGTTGTCTTCGTTATCCTACATGCAGCGTTTCGCCGGCCACTTGGTTGGAGCGCGGTAGGCGGCTGTGGCCTCATCAGGCTGGTTCCACAGGAGAGGAAAGGAGAGGGAGAGATCTCTGAGCTTCCATCTGCTGGTCTGGAGCGAATCGACCAGGCTCCTCAAAGCCTCACTTCATCATGTTGATGCTTGGCAAGCCTGGAGGAAACAGGAAGTAGAGTTTGCAAACCAGCATGGAGCACACATCCCAGTCAGAGTCTGGTGGCTCTGGTCCTGTATATCAGGACTTATTCTGTGAAAGTCTTTAACTCATCCACTCTTTCTGGAAAGCCAAAAATACCTCATGTGAGCAGAATATATTTTTGGCAAACTGAAAAAGTTATTTTATCGACCGTTTCTAATGCGATACTTCAAACTGCAAACTCATCTACGGTACCGAGTGAAACCAACCGGATAAATAAGGATGTGATGAGGAACACCGTCTGCTGACTAAATGTTGAGTTAATTAACGGATCATCATGGCAGATAAAAGATTCTCCTCATCCAGCAGAATAAACCCGGCGGTTCCGAGCGGTCGGTGAGATTCTGGGTAGCCATGTTAGCCCGCAAACCTCGACCCAGAGCCGGTTCTGAGGGGACGGCGGAGTGCAACAGCTGACCATCTGATTGTAACGCAGCCAGCAAGACGGAACCCTCGATGGAGACGACCTCTGACCTTTTCCTCCCAGGAGGCTGCAGCCGAGGGCAGCCATGTGTAGCAGGTATTTTAATTAGCCACATGCTCATTGTTAGCTCTGGTAATTAGCCACATGGAGCCGGAGGCAGGCGGGAAACGGCTGGGACATTCACCTCCATTAGAAAAATGTCTTCATTTATGATGTTTACAAACATTAGGAGGAAATGCTTTCCTGCAGAGACACTGGGATAATGGGGAGTAGAATGAAAACACGAGCTTTTTGGGCGGTGTAGAACCGGGTGGTGCAGAACCGGGCGGTGCAGAACCGGGCGGTGCAGAACCGGGCGGTGCAGAACCGGCCGCGGTTCCTGTGTTTGCAGTCGGTGCTCTGTGCCGTATTTTTTAAGATGGACTCCATCTTGTTTGTAGAAACGGTGAGGCTCCCGCAGCAGCATGGCTGACCTATCAGAGCTTCTAACCCAGTTATTGATCATAAACAGTCACTTCACATGCAGCTGTCGGCACCGGGCCGCTAAGAAGCAGTTTGTCATACAAGATGATTAGTGAATTTTCTGAATTTCGTTTGGAGAATCATCATCTGCAGTGGTTCTGGGTAGATTCCCAATATAGATCTGATCAGGATAACGCTGTGACATCGATTTCCTTGAACCAAACCTTTGGCTTGCTCTTAGCTTTCTACCTCACTTCAGGAAGTGGTGGTGACTTCTGGTTTCCAGCAGAGTTTACTGGTTTCCAATGGGAGACATGGTGGGATGTGTAACAGCTGATCATTGGTTGGTTGGATGGCTGAAGAATCCTCCAGCTGCTTGTTGTGTTGAAAAGCGGCCATCTTGGCTCGTTGTGTATGTCTGGTCTGGGCCAGGGGTCACTGCTGTTCGGCGTCTCATGGGATTTATTTTTCATCTTAATTCCAGGTTGTTCCAGGGAGGGGAGCTGCCTGGAAGCTCTTCTGTTAGTCTCTGTTGTCACTGGTCGGGTTTTTCATTTCCAGATCCTGTGTTGACCTGGATTTTCACCTCCAGTCGGTGAATCTTTATTTTTACCACTTCAAATCTCTGCAGAAGCTTGTTAAGCTTCTCTGTGTTGAACAGAGACATCCTGGTTCACCCTAACCCTAGAAAAGTAGCAAAAGACAGAAAAATCCCACCGTCCTCAACTCTGAAGTGATCCAGTTTGAGAGGAGACAGAACAGCAGGACGAGCCCTTCCTGCCGCAGGTTCTGGTCCTCAGCGGTTCTGGTTCTGGTCCACCTGAGTCTGCTGGTATCTGGAGCACTGGGCTTCCTGCAAGAACTTTCCTGTCTGGACCTGATTCAAAGGAAGTGGACCGGGCCGGCAGAGATGCAGATGTTGCAGCTCTGATTGGTTCTCAGGTAGAATATCTGAACCAATCAGATCGCAGCAAGGAGGTTCCAGGAAACACTTCACTGAAACAGCAGGTATTCTCTGTACCACTGCAGTGGTTCTGGTTCCGGTCTGAGCGGTTCTCTAGAAAACCTTGGAGAGCGACACCAGGAACCCAGCAGCAGGTCAGGAAGAAGGTTCTGGTTCAGTTCAAGCATTCGGACTGGAACTCGTGGTCATTCTTTAAAAGTTCTGGCAGCATTCAAACGGGTGTCAGGACTTCTGCTCCCCTTCTGACCAGCAGCATTTCTCTGGAGTCGACCAAAGCGTTCTGCATCAGAACCCCTAGGAGCTGGAGGTTCTGCTGGGATCACTCAGTCTCAGTTTTCTCCACAGAATCAGTTTGTGCTTCACTAGCTGAGGGTTTGAAACGTTTCTGCTTTAATACGCCTGATTCAGATGATTGGACTTCAGCTAACGCCTGTTCATCAGCCATCAGTGGAAATGAGCTGGACTGAAGCGTGCAGGGCAGTGAGGTCCAGGGTTGGGAAACACCACAAGAAACAGTGGAAATGAAACATTTTCTCCTCTAGCCACAGTGGCTGACAAAGATAATATTTCACCTGCCACTGTTTGGGCTACAGATCCCACCAGTACAAGCAAATTCTATAAAATATAGGATTTATTCTTAACTCTATGAAAACTGATTTACTGACAATAATTTTACTATACAGATGTACTTGGACTAATTTAACATAAAGCTTGGACACCCAAACAGTAGTGCAGTGATTACTAACAGTAAACTTTAACAGACATCCTTGCAGTCATTTTCACATTCTGGCAACAAAGAAGACCTGTCTAGTCATTTCTTAAACATTTTTAAATGTTATTGATAGCTGTTTTATAACTGTTTTATTTATTTTCCCATTACTTATTATGTTTTCTATTGAATTCACAGTTATTCTTATTACTGTTCATTATTAATTCCACGGCCGTCTTCATTCCTGTGTTATCCCGGGGCTTTCTGACTTCCTGCTAGCCAAGTGTTAGCTTCCCCCTTCCAGACTCTCTCTGTCTCTCTCTCACACACACACACACACACCTGCATGAAACTGTCCCTCTTCAAGAACATTTCCACTCCTTCTAACCGGGCAGCAGCAGCTAATCTGAACTCTTCCTCAATCTGTTCCTGGTCATGTCTCTCATCGTCCTCCTCTGACGATAATAAATCCCCAGAATAATTCCTTCTCCCTCCTTCTCTGCTCCTCAATCTCCCAACGGTCGAAGTTAGTGTAGTAATTAACATATCAGTTACTTTGACACATTTTTCTCAATGGCCTTTTTAGTTTTTGTCGTAGTTTTTCTGACCCGCTCCGTCTCATATCCACTCATTTTCTCGGACTCCGGTTAGCAGCTAACCGTTAGCTGAAATAACGCTATTTATAACCTCAGAGGGGAGGGGCGGGCCAAGGCCAATGTCCATCAATAAAATCAACCAATGGGCTGTCAAGTCAATGAAAGTAATATTTAATAATATTTTGTTGTTAAATGATGACAGCGTAGAGCCGCCAGATACAGACATTATGTTCATCCCCTGGACAGAAGTTCAAACTGAATGCAGATTTTTTTTTCTGTTCAAATTGTCAACCTGCCATTGTGTTGGTTGTTGCTCCAATTTCACTCCACTTCATACTTTTACCCACATTTGGCCAGTGGGGGCGCTAATTTCCACCCCTGATGGAAACGCTGGAAACTCTAGGAAGTTTCAGCTTCATGTTGCTGAGGAGAGGACGACAACATGAGATATTTACCATCACTGAAAACAATGGCGATGGTGGAAACGAGTATTCGTGTTGGTGGTTGAGGTTCTGGCCCCCGCCAGAAAACAGTGGGAATGCTGAAAATGGTGGAAATATTGAAAATGCTGAAAACAGACACATATGGGTTCATGTGTGTCTAAAGGAGGTTTTCTGGTAGAGTTTCTGCTTCATGTTTGAACAGTTCTTTGTAGTTCTCTGGTCTCCAGTCAGTTTATCACACAATGCAATGTACGTGTGCTTCACGTTGCAGCATAGAGGAAGAGATATTTACCATGGTTGGAAACGTTGATAATGAAGGAGAGCCTGAAGGGGATGCAGGGCTCTGCTGAATGATTCATGGTGAAAAGAAGGCAGCGTTCAGCACAGAAAACAAAGACACATGGATTCATGCATGAGTGCTTCCAAAACACACTTAGCCCTGACCACATACACACAGGCCAACACCACTACCATGATCCGACACACTCGGTGTGCTCGGGTGAGCCGGCCGGACGTCCGCTGTGGGACATTGTGCAGGGCGTTGTCAGTGTCCTGACTGTGGGACATGAGGACGGTGGACTCCCGGTGTCTGAGAGGATGAGTGGGTCGGTGTTTGATGCAGAGGCAGCCGGGTTGGCAGCGTGGGCTGGAGGTACGCTCGGCTCTCTGCAAGGGTAAAAATATATCTGCATCTCTGGAAAATGGAGCAAACACGAGCTGGACTCTGTTTCCATCTTTACCTGCAGAGCTGGCATCAGCAGTGTTGAGGTTCCAGTTTCAGGAACGCTTCACTAACTGAAGGTCCAAACCTCTGTCTGTCTCCGGCCCTGTCTACTTCCTGGATCAGCCTCATCATTCATGAAAGACAGTTCCTTATGCAGGGCTCTGTAAGAGTTTTTTGCTCTTATTTTGACGTTTAAAAGAGACCTCCAATCAAACAACGTTTGCTATGAATGTTGAAATAAATCAAACCTGGAAAGTTAGCCTCCAGGTCTATAAGTACAGGGCTTTTCCTGTTATGAAATATTCATCTGGGGTTGAGGAGGAAAACTGATTCAGACACGGAGAATAGAAACGTTTGTTCCTGAGGAACGGGTTAGTTCAAGTAACGATGCTTCATAATGGACCAATCACAGGTGATAATGGTGCAGATTTTAAAAACTGCAGCCATGTGACCAAACACCAACATAGCGAGGATTTTATTAGCAACGTTATCAGAATGTGGAGCCGATCTGAAATGTTCCAGTTAAAACAGGTTATGGTTTTATTGAACAGTATGTGTGAAGATGATCCCACAGCAAAGGGTTCTAGTTTGACGATGTGAACAGACACGCCAGGAGAACAAGGCCTGGCCTGCTGCTCCTCTGAGGTCAGAGGTCAGATTCCTCCTGTCGGCTCAGTGGTCATTTTGTTTCCTTCCACCTTTCTCCTGTTGATTTATTTACATGTTTGGACAGCAGAGATGTTGTTCTAATCAGTTTATCCTTGATCTTTTCCAGTGTGTGTGTGTGTGTGTGTGTGTGTGTGTGTGTGTGTGTGTGTGCTTAGCTACATTATTTAGGGCAGTTTCTGTCATGTTTACAGGTTTTCCCCAGTAAACCTGCTCAGCCCGGCGGTCGGGGTGCGAGGCGTCCGCCGGGTCTCGTATTAACAGATGACCCGGACTGAGACGGTTTTCTGGGGGAATCGCTGCGCATGTGAACCTGGAGCGCAGCTCCATGTGAACATTGATGGTTCACATGGAGCTGCGCAAGCAGAGCAAACGTGGTGGATTAAAATTTGACTCGTACCTTGATGAATTTTACAAAGAAACTTGGATCCTCTCACAGGTTGATACAAATGTCCATAAAGATGATCCAATATGAGCGATCTATGCTAAGGTCAACGTCAGAGATCCAGCCACGACAGCGCGTGAAACGCTCAGAGGCGCAAGCGGCACATAAAGCCTGGCGGCCCGCCAGGCCTATAATACTCTGTTTACCAACCTTCTGAAGACTGACGGGCCTTACGGGGCCAAAGCCCGGCCCTGATAAGGTGGAGCCCTTGTGTGGGGTCAGAGGTCAGACTTAGAGGTATGGTAAGAATTAGGTTCTGATTAAGGTTTGGAATAGACTAAATAGACAATGCTAATACATTCTTGCATCAGCACTTCTTCTGTTTGCTTCTTTGCTCAAAGTTGAAACTAAACTCCAGTCAGCAGCATTAAAACTTCCTGCTCTGCATGCCATTAGCCCATTTAGCAACTTTTGTGAAATCAGATGGAACTGCCTCGATTCAGGAGCATTAACCTTCCCCTCCTCCGGCCCGGAGCTCTGGTCGGTCTTTGGGGGTCAGGCTTCAACTCTGCTGGTCTGTGAAGTGGTGTAGTTAAAGTATTGGTCCGTGTCTGGCTCGGACGGTCAGTGGTGATGCCAGGCTGGAGTGTAAAGGATGTGGGACCCAAAGCTGCAGCACTGAAAGGTTTCCACCATCTGGGGTCCGATCAGGTTTTATGAACAGCCTCAAAGCCTGTGGAGGTCCAGTGAGTCAGCGGTCTGGTTCTGATCTCCTCAGCCCGTAGATGTTCAACCAGAACTCCGTCTCTCCTCTAGATGCTGACCCAGCAGAACCTCTCTGATGGTATCGCATCAGAGAGGTTCTGAAATCCTCCTGAACTCCAATGGACTCTGGGTTTGGTGTTCTGCTGCAGAGGAACGGCCTGAACCAAGCTCCTGTCCTCACTGACGACCGGGTTGGATCTGAAGGGTCCGGTCGACCCAGGATGAGGGGCTGATGTTGTCCAAGTTTCCATGACAACAGCTCTGCGCTGCCCATCTGTGATGAGACGATGAAGACGCTGTGAGGACAGAGCCGGTCCTGGTGGGTCGGGGGTTCTGCGGATCAGAGGGGTTCGTTCCCAGAGTGGGTTGTGTTGCCCCTGAGGTTTAGCTGAGGCGTCGCTAAGCTCTCTTCCAGTGTGAGACGTTAGCGATGCTTTCTGGAGGTCAAAGTGTCTGGTCGGCTTTCACAGCTCAAGGAGTCGGTCTTCAGCCTGAGAGGGCTTCTGATGTCTCTGCTGTCTGATGAGATCTGCTCTGGAGGAAGTTGAGCAGAGAAAGACGCACAGCAGGAGGCGAACCGAGCCAAATAAAGCAGCTGTGGGGGGGCAGCAGGATGCAGGGAGCAGCTCTGCAGCAGATCTATTTTTGCTCATCATTTGCATGGCTCGTTCTCCCAGCCAGCTTCCACTGTCTCTTCTAATCACACTCCATCTCTCACGCCTCCTCTGCGTGTTTATTAGTCATCTATCAGATAACGGCGTGTCGGTGCAGGAAACTCATCTGTGTCATTTGTTCTGCTGTTCTGCCCATGTTCACTCACATCCACTTGTCAGACTCCTCATCTCCTTCCTGCGTCTCCTTGAGGGAGGAGTCTGCGGTTTGACAAGAGGCTGCAGGTGGAACGAGCGCTGGTGTTGGGATGACTCAGACGCTTCAGAGATCTTCACCCAGCATCAACTCTCTCCTCCTCTGCTGCTTCTGCCGGAGACTCAGGAGAGACGTTTGACTCATCAGAGTGAAGCTTTTGTTTTCATCTGCTTGGTTTGATTCGGACAGCCAGAGATTTTCTTTCCTCCGTTCAGAAAACTTAATAGCGTCTTCTCAACTGGACATTCGTCTTAAAGGGCCAGTATCATGTTTTCCACAGAGCCGTTTTGCAGCTCAATCCAGTAATTATGTCACCTTTAGTAGTTTATGAAAATATCATTTATATCCAACATGACTTATCACATCCATATGTGACGCCTTGAAATCGGCCTCTGTCTCTTTAAGAGCCTTCACCACACTGCTCCTCCATGGTGCCGTTTCTGGCTGTGGCCAGGAGCTGAGCAGGTGTGCGGCTCCACCAGGAGTCCTAAACATTCCTGTCTGACCGTTTCCAGGTCTGCCTGCGTCTCCCTGCTTCAGGTTTAAAATGGCAGAAAACATTTTGATCTGATCTGTTAGAAATGAGAATCGGTGAGTCGGACATGAACCGGCCTCCTGCGCTCTGGTTTCAGGGGTCAGGAAGGCTTGACCTCTGGGCTGGACGACGGCCAGGCGAGTCCAGTCTCTGAGTCTGAAGCTATTCTGGTGGACCTGAGCTTTGACTAGGCCGTTCTACAGGCTGAAAGTCAACAGCAGACTAACCAGACCCAGAAAACAGAGCTCATGGCTCCACCTCAGGGGTTCTGGTGGGTCCAGTTGGGCTGAGCTTTCATCTGAGGTCCAGATTTTCTCCGTGTGGAGGTTCAGACGAGTTTGGAGCAAATAAAAACAGTTCATGTGAGAATGAAACCAGGACAATCAGGTTCTTCTCTCCGTCTCCAGAGGAAACTTTATTCGTCTGTAAACTTCCTAAATTTTCTGCCTCCATCAGAGAGTTGATGAGCTTCCAGCCAGAACCGCTGAGTGGAGCGAATCCCCGGGGATGATGGGAAGTTTTTGATGTTCAGACTGCAGCAGGAACCTGGCTGCTCCTCACATCTGGGACTAAAACAACCGCAGTGCCAAACATTCAGCTTTAAGTTTCAAAACATGCAAATAAAATCAGCTTCATGATGGACGGCTGGTTGAGCTTCCTTTAATATTTTATATGGTGGTTTACACGAAGCTGCTGTACGTCATTTCTATAAAAATGATTATTTGCTAAACTGTCAGGTTATCGTGACAGTTAATCTGTAAGAAGATCGATCTCCTTCACCTGCTGTCTGAAGAAAAGCATCACTCACCATCAAATCAACCAATCAGAGCCAGGGGGAGGGTCTCAGCACTGCATGCTGCTAAATGTTCAATAATGCTAAATGTGTTGCTAATGGTGGAGAAACAACTTACTGTCCCAGGAAAACTCTTTGGCATCCTGAGAATTCATGGTGGGCTCCGTTATGGTGAACCAGCCGCACCGACTGCAGCTCCAACCAGCGGGCCGGTCGAGGCGCTGCTGCAGGGGCCGTCGCAGCTTTGAGTCCCGACCCTTTGCTGCACATCTGCCCCTTCTCACAACCTGCCTTCCTGTCAGCTCTGTCAAATAAGGGTCACCAAAAACAACCCTGAAAATCCAATGTGATTAGAGTCTAGACCAGAGGTCAGCAGGAAAACCTAGAAATGTCACAAGTAGAAAGGTGTTAGAGGCTGAATTTGGTTTAAAAGCTAAAGTTCAGCTCAGAGACTGAAATGCTCGTGACATGGCAGTAGGGGGCGATAGATTCACGAGTCTGGTGGAAAATGACAGCAGCTGTAAGTCAAGACTATCCAGGGCTGGAGGTCTTTAACGTTCCCAGCTCTTCATCTGGCATAGCGAAGCTGACAGAACCTGCAGCTCCTCTCTGGTACCAATTACCTCAACATCCTCTTCAAATCTTTCTTTGGCCACAGACTCGGCTGCTCTGTCACTCTCGCCTCGTCTGTTTCACTGACTCCAGTTTCTCTGGGTCTAACTGAAGCTGCAACGGCTCTCCGTTCAGTTCTCTGATAGGTTTACTAGGATGAAGTGAAGAAGTGTGGGCCTCGTTCAGTGCCAGATCGCTGCCCTGTTGGTGTTTTCTGGGACTGCAGCTCCATCATAGTCCAGTGCTTCATCATCTCATAACTCGGAGCCCGAAACACGACAGGATCTCTGCACCTTTAGACTCCCAGACGTCTCCATCAACCATAGAGACTCCATCTCATCAGTGACATCTACTGTCCACTCGCCTTTCACTAACCAGCTGCCATCGATGGTCATGAGGCTGTTGAGGCTTTACAGTGATGTCATAATAACTCCTGTGTTCAGCAGCAAACAGTTTCTGACTCCAACACTCGCATCAGTCTGTGTCGTCAGGTCAAAACATCTCCGGATTGATGTTTGATGGAACCAGAGTCAAAGCAGCAGAAATCCATCTGGACCAGCATCGGACTCGTCTCAGTTTCCAACCCGGAAATCTCTGATTCTGCTGGCCACACAGCCCAGCATTGACTCCACCAGTCAGCATGTCAAAGACTTCATCCCAGGAAGAATGGAAGAGAGTCGGCTGCAGCTCCTGAGGCCTTTCAGGGAGTCTTTGTCCACAGTGTTGGACGGAAAGCCGTCTTCTGTTTGCTGCTTCAGGGCCTGACTCTTTTGTCTTCAGGTCAGAATAAATGAGCAAACAGAGAAAAACCCTGATCCGGTGTTCTGTTTATCTGTGCTACCCGTAAATCCGTGCTGCCTTGTGGAAGTTTTGTTTCATGTGTTTTATTTCATCACAGATTACAGTAAGTTTATTTAATTTATTTAAAACCTGGATTTCATTAAGCTGCTGTTTTACTTTGTTTTTACTTTACATGACAGGCAGCTTATAAATGGTTTTAGTTTGTTGTATGCAAAGTCGTTACTATAAACAAGTTATTGTTTGGCTGTTAATCAGAACAAAATATGTTGTTTTTTGGGCTATTCTGTCCCTATTTTAAAATATTTTAGGTTAATTACACTTTTATTTATTACTAGGCTTTGCTAAATAGACATTGGTAGCAATCCTATGTGGGACTGAAGCTGTAATAACTGTGTAATATTAGTGTATATTATTTATATCCTATCATTTCAGTGACCTGTGCAGTTTGGTGACACATTGTGGCTCATTTAATAAAATCTGTCATACAACAGATTAATATGCAAAAAGAGTTGTGATGATCTGTATTAGTTTTTAATTTAATTCCAATAAAAACATGTTCCCTCTGTCTGATACTGTTTTATTCTTACAAACCTCTGAATTTAAAATATTTTAACAGGTAGGATATTCTAGTAAAGGATTAGTGCAACATCTACAGCTTTTCATTTTAAACTGGTAGGATGTTCAGATACAGGAAGATCTTCTTGTGGTTTCATCATGTACATTATTTTTTTCCCCTCCAGGGGTTTTTTGTGGGCTCTAGTGTCCCTTGTATGACAGTAGGCTGACAGGAAGGAAAAGGGGGGAAGACATGCAGCAAATGTCTATGATGGATAGAAATTGTAGGAAAATCTGACGAGGTAGCACAGATAGTCAGAACAACGGTTGGTTTTCAGGCATTTTGGCTCTCTAGTTGTTGGTTTTGCTGCAGATTGTTCTCTGTTGATCTGTTGAGTAAATCATGTTTAATGTGTTGAAGCATAATTATCTGTTGCTGTGATGTCATTTCTGTTTCCAGGAAACAAATGGCGTCAGAGCAGCAAATAAAAATGCTTAATAAACAGGCGGTAAACGTCCAACCTGCCGCCGCGGAGCAAACATGAAACCAATCATTGAACTCTGAATACAATTCAATTAAACTGCTTTAACTATCAATAATATAATGAACCTTGTATGAAGATGAACGCTGGCTCAACCCGACCCGCCATCAGAAACCCCTCAGGCCCACTGGAGCGGATCAGAACTATTTGGACTGACAACCAGAACCTTCCGTTGCCGCGTCTCGTTGTGGCGTTGTGCATCAGAATGGACCTTACCAAGCTCCGCCCACAACCGACCTACAAAATCCCACGTAACCGCAAGTCTCACAAACAGCCTGGCGGCGCGTTGTTTCTATGGAAACATGGCGTCTCTGATTCTCTGCTGTGTATTTCTGACTCCATTAGTGCTTCATTTCTACTGGATTTTCACAATATATCAGCTACTACAATGGACAGAGGAACTAACAAGTTCATGTCATCATTTTGGATGAGATCAAGGTGTTTGAGCCGCGATGCCGCCAACATTGTGACGTCACAGCAAAATGCTTTCACTCCAGGAGGAAAACGGCAGATCCTCAAACCCTCAGCATCAATATAGCTGAGGACAAGATCACTGATGACTGTTGTTCTTTAAGGCTGGGTGAGTCGGACATTCATCGTTTTGTTGGCTACTTTTGAAATCAGTGGGTGATTCCTGTGGTTTGTTGGCAAATGTCTGAGTGTGTCCAGGCCTGATACACTGTATTGGTGCTAGAGAGGCTAACAGGAGGAACAGTTTAGTCCAAAGCTTTTTCTGCTAAAATAAAATCTTCAGTGTGTGTCAGATACACGTTGCATATTGATCTGTTTAGCTAACGTAAGACTGTAGCAGACAGGCTACAAGGTGTACAAGTTGTATTAGTGCTGCCATTATGCTGTACTTAGCTAACGGGAAGCGTGTTTGTGAGACGGCCAATCACATGACCACGTAGAATGGGCATCAGCCAATGAAAAGGTCCATGGTGGAGGTTCCCTTCCTCAGCTCTGATTGAGTCGCTCTGGGCTCGTGCCTTTGATCTTAATGGCCTCGTTAACTGCCATGGCAACAGCAGGGCTGGTCTTCCTCTGCAGAAACCAGGTTAAAGTTTGATGACATCGGCTGATGATGAAAGATGAATAAGTCGTGACTCCGAGCTTCAGCTCAGAGACATTGATCCTCCCTGGGTCAGAACCCGCTCAGGTCCAGTCCTGCTTCTAAACACAAACATTCATTAAGTTTGATGTTTTGACTGGAAAAGAATCTGTTTCATTGAACTTAGCATTGAGCTAGCAGCCTCCCTGAAAGAGCAGAGCATTAATTCCAATCTGAACATAATTTCATCAGATCTTCTGCAGCTCCTGGGAGGTGGACCCAGTTCATCCTCAACTGGAATTGGTTCTAAACCAGTTCAGCAGGTCCAACTAGATTCATGCTAACAGTTCAGTATTTGCAAATAGATTTGGAGCTCAGACTCAAACTTTTGATCATCGTTTATCTGAATTCAACTCTGACGATATTCATGAAGATCATTATGTAGATGAACTGGCGTCTCGTTGCCTAGCGACATGTTTTTATTCAGATATCACAGCTGAGTTTCCAGAACTGCTACTCTCCTCCTCGTATTTTCTAAAAGTTGTAGAAAACCAGTTCAGTGAAATGATCAGTTGATTAAATGATTCTAAAGTAGAAATAAACATCTGGAAACGGTCTAGTTAAAGGCTGCCAGTTAAAGACATCCAGATCCACAGATGAGTTCTGGGTTTTAAAATAATAATAATAATAAAGTCATGAATTCATATCTTGAACAGCAGGACGCTACACACTTGTATGGAATAAACATGAACAGCTTCCTCCAAAACGCCATGTTGTGAGTGGCATTTAGATTTACTAAGGCTAAGCTAACAGCAGGTTAGACCAGCATTTACCCTACTGAATAAAAGATGGGTGGCCCAACATGGTTCTGGTGGTTCTTAATGGTTCTGATGGATCTCTATAGTTACCGCTGCTGGTTCTGTGAGGTTCTGTTCCTCCATGTTGGACCTGCAGACTCCTCTCCTCCTTCCAGCTGCTAACATTTGCTAAATGTCACATTTAATTGTTGCTTTCTCTTTCTGATATTTTCTCAGCTGAACTTGTTCTCAGACTCTGCGGCTGTTTGCTGTCATTAGTCCTGATGAATCATTTCAGCGTTCAGCGCCGTGATTCCTGCTCTCTGATTGGCTGTCGTCAGGTTGACCGGCAGCTGTGCAGGAGGAAGACCTGCTGCTGGTCTCCTGCTCTGCAGCAACCTGTTGCTCAGGACCATATTATTGCTGCTGATAGGGGTTGTGTGTTGCAGATCGGATTGGTGAAAATTTTCTCGTGATACATTTTTTTTATTTCCCACCTTCCTAATGGACCCGAACCAGTTTGATGAGCTAGCTGGGCGCCTCCCTTGGTTTCTTCTGCATCGGGTAAGAGAGCGGACGTCACGCTGCACTGACTCTCACCTTACCAGTTGATGTGAACACCTACCAGTTTACTGTATAACAGCGAGTTGTAAAACCTGATGGTTACACCGACATGCAGTTGGATGTCCTGAAGTATTCTGGACTTAAAAGTCAACCGGACCAGAATCACATCGGCCACACGTTGACCTCACCGTCTGCTTTTATTCATCTGTAAGAATCAGTTGAGCGCTCAGCAAGAGGACAAGACTGAGTCCAAGTGGATCTGCAGGATCACGTCCAGTCAGGCAGAACCAGGTCCAGAACCACAGGTCCGGATCCACGGGTCCAGAGTGTCTCTGAGCTTTAGATGTTGATGTCAGCAGTGGTCTACTCAGCTTAACGCGGTCATATCTGACACAGCTAATGGGCTTTAAACACTGAGTGAAATATCTGGCATATCTGACACACACAACATTCAGTCGTGTTTTCGTCACTTGTGGGGACTTCCATTAGCCTAACCCTAACCATCACATACCTAACCTTAACCTTTACCCTACCTAAGTTTATGGAGTTTTTAACCCAAATTTGGTGATTTTTAGTTGGTTGGAAGTTTATTTTACTTAAAGGAAAGAAGGAAAAGAATAAGAGGGTGCTTAACGAAATTCAAGTAAGGAAACGAAGAAACGCCTGAAGAAGACAAAGTAATGTCGAAATGTCGCGAAATGAAGCTAAGAAACAAAGACAAAGAAAAAGCAAGAAACAGAAGACAAGTACAATTCCAATTAGCCGAATGAAGAAAAGAAAGAAATGGGGTCCCACAAACTAAGTAAAGTTTTTTTCATTTCATTTGGGACACAGCTGAAAGGACAGGGTGGAGAGCTCTTCCAGCCTTCCACTTGGAAGGTTGGCTCTTCCCCTCACCTAACCATCACAGACACAACTACCAACCCAAAAACAACAATTTCCCTCATAGGCTCCAAGAAAATGTCCCCACAAGGAGCAACGGTCCCATAACTCCACATTGTAGACCGAAATAAGTTCCCATAAGGATATAAAAACCTGGTACACACACACACACACACACACACACACGGCTCAGCAGGGCCCAGTCCTCCCTCTCCAGCTGTATCCTCTGGTGCCGGTTCTGATCCGGTCGTCTGTTTCTGTTGTTTACTTCAACAAGTGGAGGAAAAAATAAAAAACACTTTTCACTTAAAGGCAACTTTAAAAATGTCAGTAACATATTAGCAGAAATATCATGTGAGTCACTTTGATTTTGAGTGGAGCTGATGCTCTCATGAATCAACAAGGAGGTCAGAGGTCAAAACTTCATCACAACACATAGGAGACTTCAGAGACGTTTCTCTCATTTCCAGTTTCCCCAGTCAGACTTTAGAGGACTCTTCATGAGTCTACTGCTCCTCTTCCTCTCTGGCACCATCTGGACGCCTGTATGGGACAAAAGGGTCAGGTCGTCTCCAGTTACCCAGACTCTACTGTGGTCCAAATGGTTTCAGCTCAGATGATGTGAAGTTCACCACAAACTGCTTAGAAGACGACCAGCAGCTCCTCTTAGGTTCCCAGGACTGGAGCAACTGGTTTCTGTGGGGTGAAAGGTCGTGACCTGGATCAGCAGCCTGGTTTCCCTGTCAAACACCCCGAACCTCCAGCTGCTGAAACCTTACTGGAGGGGAAATGGACACCTGCCGTTTTCACCAGCTTCACCAACCTGTAGCCCGTTCATTCATCCAGCCACTGGGGGGCGCTGTTATAAAACGCTGGCTATGCAGGGCTGGAGTGGAGCGGTTTTCCTTAATGTCCCAAAACTGGATGAAAACTTGATATGGAGTTACCAAATTGAGCAGTGAGTTGTTTGGATCCTTTTTTGGAAGTTTGTTAATTTTACTGCTAGAATCTGTTTTTAGGCGGCGGTTTGTGTGCATGAGCAGCTCCGTGGTTTGAACGCCATAGCAGACTTTGGTTACTTCGGATACGTTGGTGTTTAAAACGGTTTGTTCTCATGGAATAGGACTGCTGGTTGTCTGTAGTTAATGTCGTAAGGGTCCTTAACAATTTGGCTGACCTGCCACTGACCCGTCCATGAAGTTTCATGATGTTTTAAAATGAATCTGGTGGCTGTTGGTGAAATGCTAATGATGCCCCAGTTCATTTTCGGTTTATTCTAACAGAGATTGAATGTATTTTTAATGAATTACTAGATATCTGATATGCAACATGGATTAATAGAAAACATAAATAATGTAATCCTAGACTTTATGTGTGGAAATTTGAAACGTTACTAATTGATTGGGTTTGTTAGTCGTGGAATTGCGTTTTTTGCTGACCTTATAGTCAGGTTATTATTTGGACCAGAGCCTCTGCTAGAAGTGGCGATCAGGTAGATGGATTTGATTTGTCTCTGGACATCGGACGCCTTTTAGATAAATATGTTTTAGCCAAAGACTTGAGGGCAGAAACCCTGGGGACTGGTGGTGTTATTGGTATAATTTAGTCCATATTTAATAGTTCTTCCACTCTTTGAAAAGTTCTGGAAGAGATTAATGAGAGCTTGTTGTCAACATACAAGGAAACTCTGGAGTTTTTACTCTGTGGTGCCGTTCCAAGAGACCCTCATCCTGACCTCTGACCTCTGAGCCCTCATTGCCTGCCATCCCGTGTGCTGCTGTAGTAACATGATGATGATGATGGATTGGACCTGGCTGTGCAGATGAGCAGGGCAGGGCTCCGTTAACGCGCCGCTCCTTTCATGTAATGAGTTTTATTGGCACGGCTGCTTGGCTGCCATTAGTGACGCTAATAGACAAACAACTGTCTGGTTTCATATTTAACGAGGCGATGAGTGAAAGCTGGAGGAGCTGAGAGTTGCAGTCAGCATCCTGTCCTCTCCTCTGGGAACTCCTCTGCTGCAGCTGACATTAGCAGGAAATGTCAGTCTGCTGCATATTTCAGGCACACAGAGCTCAGCGAGCCTCAAATCCACATAAATGCAGAGAAAGCGTTTATTTCTCCTCAGTAATGGACCTTAATGCTGAATCAGAAGCTTCTTGACCGTTTCAGTTCAGACCTCAGGACTTTGCTGCGTCTCCGTTTCCCAGAGCAGAAGTTTGACTTCAGCAGACTGCCAGAGTTTCTGCTTCACCTTCAGCCACAAACGAAATTCAGTCGTTAAAATCAGACAGTGATACGAAAACCACCAAAACATCACCTTGGGAAGTCGTCCATCCGTCTGTCTGTCCATCCGTCCATTTCGAACCCAGGACCTTCTTGCTGCAAGGCAGCAGCTCTACCTACTGCCCTACTGTGCAGCCCCCCTCCTTGGGAAGTCGTTTGATGTTCAATCTTCTGTAATAAGCCAAACATGACATGTTGATGCTGCTGCTGTGGAACAGGATAGAGATTAAATCTGTTATTGATTTATTGATTGTTAGCGGCTGCAGCGCTGCATACATGCTGACGACGCTGCTGCAGCTGAGCAGGTTGATGCAGACGAGTTTCTGCAGCAGCTCTGGGATGTGGGCCAGGACTTCCTGAAACTTCCCAGAATCCTCCTTGTTTCCTTGTTAGACATGCCTTAATAAACTCCAAGTCTGTTCTAGTTGGGAAATATCTGAAGTTTGTGAGCATCAGGCAGGTCAAGGTTTGGATGAAACACGCAGCAAACATCAGGTCAACTTCCATCAGTCAATATATTGATCAATGTTCCAGTTACCAATAATCAGATCAGCTCCAACCAGCTGGCTTTTAGTCTGGATGTAAAGGATCTCAGTGTTTCAGCAGCTTTGCAGTTTTCTGTAAGTTTGTTCCAGATCTGTGTTGCATAGAAGCTGAATGCTGCTTCTCCGGGTTTGTTTCTGGTTCTGGATGCAGAAGCAGAACCAGAGAGAGGCGGCTTACTTTCTGATCTGCTGTCCTGATAAACGCTGGGATTCTACTTTTGCCGTTAACTGGACCTGGTTGTGGTTCTGATTCTGGTGCGGACAGGACCGTGTTTATAATCTGAAACCTTTAAATAAAAGAGCAAAACCCGAAGAGGTGTGAATATTTCCCCAGATTGTCAAAGCACACAGAAACCTGCAAAAAAGAAATCAGTGATACTGGAAACGATGTCCACCAGAGAGGACGGGTCCGTCGGGAACCGGGTCGACCCGACCTGCTAACGGCTCATCTGGAGGACTTTAACTTCTCCACTTAGAGAAGCGGGAGTTTTTCAATCAGCTTCTCTGTGGTGATTTGGTTCCATTTCCTGCTTCCATCAGTGAGAACAACTCGTTTAATCTCTAACTGCAAATTACATTTTAAAAATCATTAAAGCTCCTCAAGCAAACGGCTTTAAATGGGCCAATAAATGTCAGAGGAGGATGGAGGTTTGTGTCTGATTGGCTTCAGAAACCATTTCCTTATTCAGCCTCATAAGGAAAGACATGGGGGTTCATGTTTTCACAATTTTATTCATTCATTCATTCATTCATAAATGTCACAATTTCAGCTAAATTGCTAAATATTTAGTTAGCAGCTGCTAGTCTCCTAACAAAACATTTAGCTTGAATATTAGCTAAATATTTAGCTCTGAGATAGCTCAGTATTTTTGCTAGCTCTGAGCTAAAATGTTTATCTTGCACAATAAATATTTAGCCAGCTACCTACATATTGAGAAACTGCATTAGGTTTTCTGTTAGCATGGTTAGCTTACAGGTTTTCTGTTAGCATGGTTAGCTTACAGGTTTTCTGTTAGCATGGTTAGCTGTTTTAATTCTGAGTTTGCAGGGTAGGGTTGGTTGTGCCTGTGAGTGGATCAGACTGTGACAAGATTAATTTAAATAATCTCCTCAGTGTTTCATTAGCTTGACGCTCAGAGCTGTGAACCTGTGGAGACGGTCAGTGGATTACATGATTAGTCAGCAGATTAACACGGATCACTGCATGTCTGTATCGGATCCGTCACGGATCAGCACTAAGCCTCCTAATGTGCACCACTTCCCTTTTCCAGCTGATCCAGCTGGAGATCAGGACCGTCTCCATGGAGATCAGGACCGTCTCCATGGTGATCAGGACCGTCTCCATGGAGATCAGGACCGTCTCCATGGAGATCAGGACCGTCTCCATGGACTGTCTCAGCGTACAGACATGCTGAGACGGACTCAGAGCCGTTTGCTTGGCTCTGCACTGTTTGATCTGTTTCCTATCCAGATTTTATTGTGAAAGAACATGAAGCCGAGTCCGGTTTCCTGCCTGCAGCGTCTGAGCCTGTTGGATCAGAACCTCAGAACTGAGCTGGTTCACCATCAACTGAGTTGAGTTCTGGAGACAGACGGGGTTCCTGCTGTCCAATATTTTCGGTTTCTTCACGATTTATTGAAGCTGCAGGCTTTGTTTCCTCCTCTTTGTTTGGTCTATTTAAAACCTGCTAGCTGTGCTAAACTGATAAAACTGCATTTACATCTACAGGAAGATGGAAGACGGACAAAATCCTTCTGAAGTCCAGACACAGCACCTCTGTTGGACTTGTGTCCAATAAAAACACTGAAGTAAGAAGAATAAAACGCAGAATCTCTGCTGGAATGTCCTGGAGTTCTAGATCTGTAGATCTGTAGAACCAGATCAGGACCTGAGTCCAGTAACTGATTAGAACAGAGCAGGACTGGTTCCGCTCCAGTGGCTATGGACTGATAAGGTTGTCATAGAAATGTCTAGAAGCCAACCAGAACCGACTCTACATCAGCAGACGGAGCTAGCGCTCCAACTGACCACACGTTCAACGGGAGCCGACGTTCAGGGAGGAGCTTCCTTTGTGGTTCCAACCCTCCCAGTGAGGCGGCGTTGAAAACTTCACCAGTTTGCTTCAGATGATCCTTGTAGAGTCGCAGGAGGAGCAGCGGCTGCAAGTTGACACGTCTCTCTGTCCTCCAGGTGTCCAGGTGTCCAGGTCCACTCGTCGTCCTGTTGGAGCCCTGCAGCAGGAATGTGACAGGAATCTCAAACCACTTTAGACTGACCTCCTGGTGACCTCCTGGTTCCCACCAAGCCTCAGGTAGGTTGGATCCAATTCAGTTTCTAAAACAGAGCAAAGATGAGTCTGATGATGACGTGAATGAGTTCTGTCCCATTCAGAGGTTCTGTCGGGTCTGGTTGGCTACCAGAACCAGCAGAGACACATGTTGCATGCTGCAGCTGCTACATGCTACTGACTGCTACATGCTGCAGCCGCAACATCCTGCAACATGCTACAGCTGCTACATGCTGCAGCTGCTACATGCTACAGCTGCTACATGCTGCAGCTGCTACATGCTACAGCTGCTACATGCTACAGCTGCTACATGCTGCAGCTGCTACATGCTACAGGTGCTACATGCTGCAGCTGCTACATGCTACAGACTTGACATGCTGCGTCCCTCCATAATTAATCTTTAGAAGTGTGATAATGAAAAAAAATTATTTTAACATGTTGCACCATTTCTGACCTTCACATTCCCTGAAGTAATTACTGTAGTGGTTTTTCTGAAGAGCACACGCACACACACACACACGCACACACACACACACACACACACACACACCTGGTCCACAGCGTGTTCAGCCGCTGACGGAAAACATTCATTTTTCCTTGGACTGTAAGGAAATGAGTCCATGTCACATTACCCAGCTGTCACCTGAATCACTGGACTTTATTCATCATGTTGGAGGCAGAAATGAAAGAAACACATTCAGAGGTGAATGACTTTGTTTAGCACGTTGTTGAGCACAAAGTGTCTCCATCTGAACCTTTAAGCTTTTAACTGGAGATGGATGAACACTGCACTGTGGCTAAACACGTCTTCAAATGAAAAAACATGAGAAACTGCAGACTGACGCCTTCACGCTGCTGATGTCCTGCCACCAACAGTCCCAGCAGTCCTCCCAGTCCAGGGGGGGCAATTCAGGTGTCCTGCAGCTCTTAGAGTCTCTCTGGTCCAACAACCTGAATCCAACAGCTGGACCTCCTCCTCAGTGCAGTCGGGTTCTCCAGAGTCCTGCTGATGATCTCATTATTGGACTCTGGTGTGTTGAAGTAGAGAAACATCTAACAGTTGCAGCAGACCAGCCCTCCAGGACCAGGAGTGCCCACCCCTGTCCCAGTGGCATGAATACCAGCACCAGTACCAGCACAGTCCATTAGCCTGCCATCCAACAGGTGGCGCTAATCACTCAACAGCTGAGGAAAATGAAGCTCAGCCCAAAGATCTGCTGCTACCAGGAACCAAAGACAAACTTGCAGACGTCTCCTTCTCCTCTCGAGCACATTACTGCCCCCTGGTGGGGGTTTCTGCTCCCAACAGAGGAGATCAGGTTAGCCTTAGCGCTGAGATGGCTAGCACATATAAAATGCCATTATATTAATGCATATATAGATATGCATTAATATATATGTCACGGTTCAACCGTTGTGACCTTGGCGCTGATGGCAGCAGGAGTTGGTGACGGAACGGACCAGTCCACGTGTCCAGAACAAGTCCAGCCAGGTAATTAGAGGGTTGGCACTTTTAGTTTGACATCATCTGAGAAACAAACTGCTTATTGAGTCACTTAGTTGTCTTTGACTAGGACACATCCTTTAAATCCCATTTCAAACTGGTTTCCAGTACTTCATTCAGCAGAGGAACCAGTCCATGCATTTGTTCCCTGTTGGTTGAACTCTAGTAGTTGACGTCTCCAGGTCCTCTGGGCTGTTTTCTGCCCGACTCCAGGTCCGGGTACCTGGAGTCGACTCTCCTGTCAAAGCTGGTTTTGAGGCAGAGCAGCATCATCCAACCTGCCTCTGGCTTTCTGCAGGATTTATCATCTCATCTCAGACGTTTCTTTGTCTTCATGGCTTCGTCTCTCTCTAATCTCCCTGGAGAGACGTGGACGGTGGTTACTATGGCGATGGCAGAGTTAATTATTCACCATTTAACCATCGTTTACTGGTCGACCTGTGCTGACTAATTAGTTCAGTGAGGAAATATTTAAGTGAGAGGCTGCCTTCCTCCATGTCCTCATGTCTGTCCCCTGTAGTGTCCAGTCAGCAGACAGGTCTTATGGAGGACAGACCAGTTTCCTCTGAAATAAAAGCTGGTTCTGGTTAGGCGTGACCTCTGACCTCTGTGGTTGTTTGCGTCCGTCCGCCTGGCAGCAGCAGCTGCTGTTCCTGCAGATATCGAACCGTTGGATCGATGTGACGCTGAGAAACAAATGGAAGCAGCTAATCTAGTTTAAAGTCAAAAACTCTTTTTCTGATTTGAGCAGCGGAACCAGAAGACCTTCGATTTTCCTTCCACTGAATTACATGTTGATTTGGAATAAATAAACTGATTACAATTTAATATTTGATGCCAAATAAATGAAAAGATGTTTGCAGATGACTGGAATAGAGGATTGTGGGTAAATTGAGACGCGATCCAACATGAAGGGCGACTGGCAGTCGGGCGACTCACGGACCCGTTTCCTAGGAGACCGAGCTGCAGGATTTGGTTTCATTCCGCTACAGACAGATGGACCACTAAGAACTGGTTCTGTTTCTGGTTCTGGTGGTCCGCTCACTGGTTTCACTGAGTAATGAACCCATATATTTTACTGAGTTCCTGTTTCTGCCTTTGGCCGCGCTTCTTATTCTGCAAACTTTGTGCTATTTTCACCGTTCAACATTTATGCTATTCAGCTTCTTCTCCTAATGCTGGATATTTCTCTTGGTATTCATAACCTTTATACTTTTTATGATATTCAGCTTTTTTTTTTTTTTTTTACTTTTTTATTCAGATTTTCCAGTGCATGTCACATCTTACAGATTACAGATTATACATATTCAGCTTTTAATGAATTTTTCTGGCCCATTGAAATGAATGGAAAACCAAAAATTGCAGCTAAAACTTGCAAATGTCACTACTTCCACCTAGAAACACCGTTCCACTTTTAAAATGTACAGATATTTTTGGTCTGCTTCTGTTTTTTTCTGCTGTTTCAAATCTTATACATTGTCAATGGTGGAATTATCAGTGTGTGTGTGTGGGTGGGTGTGTGTGTGTGTGTGTGTGTGTGGGTGGGTGGGTGCGTGTGTGTGTGTGTGTGTGGGTGTGTGTGTGTGGGTGGGTGTGTGTGTGTGTGTGTGTGTGTGTGTGTGTGGGTGGGTGTGTGTGTGCGTGGGTGGGTGTGTGTGTGTGTGTGTGTGTGTGGGTGGGTGGGTGCGTGTGTGTGTCATGACGTGGTGTAGATTGGTGGTGAGGGAAAACGCAGCAGGTTCAGGATGAGATGAGAAATGATGGTTTTAATGATGAGAATGAGGTACAAACTGATCCAAAATCCTGGCAGCAGAGCAGAAGCCAAAGGCTCAGCACTGGTAGCAACAGGACAAACAAGGACCAACGACAGTTTAGACGTACGACAAGAACCCGACAAGAACCCGACGAGGAACAAAGGACACAGGTGGGGTTAAATACTCAGAGGGTAATCAAGGAAACGAGATACATGATTCAGTAACTCAGGATTGTTTATTTTATTCAACCTGCATTTGACTTTAATGAACGTTTCCTTTTTCTGTTGACATTATTTGATATCTGTGTTGTCAGATTTCTGTATAATTTATGGCTGAGAGCCTTACTGTTAAATATTAATTTACTGATAGGTTTGTCAGTCCTTTTTACTGAATAGCTGCTGTTTTGTGCCTGCAAGTATTTTGCATGTTTTTGTTTAAATTAGGTGAATTTATTGCCAGATTAATTTCCATTTTCCCTGATCACTTGGTATATTAGTAGTATTTCAACCTGAAGTGAAAAACAAACAGCCAGTCAGGATGTCGGCGGTGATCAGAGCGTCTCTGGTTATTATTCTTCCCTTTGCATCGGTCCTGTTGTGTTCTAGTATTCGTGTTTTGTTGTTTTAATTTCATCCGATGTTGGGTCGTATTTAAACTCCAGCCGTGTCTTTATTTGTGGGATTCCCCTCCATTACGGCCCCGTCTGGTTTCCTGGGCTGTTGAAGGGTAAATCTTCATGGTGCCATGCTAGTCGCCGTTAGCATTCTGGCCATGGTGCCATGCTAGTCGCCGTTAGCATTCTGGCCATGGTGCCATGCTAGTCGCCGTTAGCATTCTGGCCATGGTGCCATGCTAGTCGCCGTTAGCATTCTGGCCATGGTGCCATGCTAGTCGCCGTTAGCATTCTGGCCATGGTGCCATGCTAGTCGCCGTTAGCATTCTGGCCTTCACCAACAGGATGCTGACATCAAAGAAAAGCAGAGATCAGCAGAAATAGAGATGTAGCAGAGCGAAATGGACCAGAACCAGGAGAGGCTCAGAAGCTGACAGGTCAAAGGTCGCTCTCAGACTGACTGCAGCTCTTCTGGAGAAGAAGAAGAAGACCTCCAGGGTTATGGAGGCAGAGCGTGATGCAGCAACAGGAAGGAAGAGCTCGCAGTGGAGCTGCTGTTTCCGGGTTAAACTATCAGAACCGAAGCCAGGTTCTGCTCCAGTGAGGATCAGTCTAGAGCTGGAACCACTGCTGACCAGTCGTAGTTCTGTCTGCCCTACTGAAAAGCCTTTGACTAGGCCATCAGTTCATGGTAAGGCAGCGGTAAGGCTTCTCTCTGAGTGACTAATTGGTTTGATTCCTCGTATGTCCATTGCTTTGGTCTCGCCTCATCGATCAGAAGATTCTGGTCCGGAATAACGAGCATCAGAAGCCCGTCGGCTGGGATTCTGTTCCTGGCACCAAACATGATGAAATATCCTCCTTTCAGACATAATGTTACTTGTTTGTGTCCCGCGGCCACATGCAGCAGAGGTCACGCGGTTACTGAGTTGTTCTGATCAAATGTAATGGAGGAAGCAGCATCTGAAGCTGTAGGAGGAGCTGGGCGGGCAGAACCGCTCCTGGACCGACCCCTGATTGGCCGGTTTGTATCAAGCGGAGCTCCTGATTGGCCCGTTGCGTGGTTGCTACCACAGCATGCGACTCCATTGGCTGAGAGGAACTCAGGATGTTTATGTTCAGTCGGCCATGTTCTCTGTGACCCTGCTGTTAGCCCATATGCTAACAGCCTCACTGATCTGAACCAGTGAAGGCTCACAGTTAGACGCAATAAATAAAACCTACTAAACATTAAAACTATATTTATTATATATAAATTTCACCGACAGGAAACTGGAAAAGCAGCAAAATAAAAATGATGATGATGAACAAATGATTTAAAAAGAAAACATTCTGATAATGAGATGCTCTGCTTGTCCATCTCTCCAAACATCCAGGACGCCTGTGTGTGTGTGTGTGTGTGTGTGTGTGTGTGTGTGTGTGTGTGTGTGTGTGTGTGTGTGTGTGTGTGTGTGTGTGTGTGTGTGTGTGTGTGTGTGTGTGTGTGTGTGTGTGTGTGTGTGTGTGTGTGAGAGGCAGCCATCTGTTAATGGCTGCGTGGAGAAGACCGCAGTCCTTCCCCTGCTGTCTCTCTCTGGTTGTTGTCCATTTTTTGGTCCGTCCTGCTGGAGGATGATGATGATGATGATGATGATCAGCTGCTGGTACCAGGAGGTTCTGATCAGAACCTCTGGACCCCTCGGTCTTACTGGATGGACTGAGTGGGTGGTGACAGTTTGACCCTCCTGGTTCTAATCACTTCCTGTGGTCCAGCCCTGAAGGAGCCAATGAATGGACAGGAGGACCGGCCGGGTCAAAGCTCTGCACTGTAAAATGTAATAAGTTCACTTTACTTAAAAAAAGTTAGGAAACCGATTGCCTCAAAATCTCCAAGTAAAGTAGCTAATTCATTTTAAGGTGTTATTGCTAAAAATAACTATGTTTAGACCACTCAGATAAAGGCAGTAAACCTGAGTGCCGTTAACTCAAAATCATTAGTAAAGTTGACTATAAAATGTAAATTATGACTACTTCAAATTGTGAGTTATGTCAATTAAGCAGTACTCATAAAAATAAGTTATACTTACACGTTTAAGAGTTCACATTACTTGCAAAATATCAGGAAACCAATTGCCTTGATATGTTCAAGTAAGATGAACCAAAAGTGTTAAGTTATTGGAACGAAGAGCCAACAGACAACAGTTTGAATGGAAAAAAATGTTTAATAATTAAACAAGTTTACCTTAAATACAAGGTTCTCAAGTGTGGTTACATACACACTAACCTGGAAACAAAGTTTTCCATAGACTTTTTTTAGGGAAAAAAAATGACATGACTTTTTTTCTAGGGTAGCCTTCAATCTAATATTGAATCCTTCAAATGGCCCTCAGTCTTTAAAACTTTGAGAATCCCTGCTTAAATGTCTTTGTTGACTGGTGTGAAACAAAAACTCAATTCTCAATACTAGAGCCCAACATTTATCATAACATTGATAAAGTAAATAATGAAGTAGTGAAGTGAAGTAATGTTTCTCCTCATTAACATAAAACCATTTAGTAGTCTGTAAGTGCAATGATGCTCTCTCCAACAAAAAAAGAATCAAACAAGAAATAAAAATCACTTTTCCAATAAGGGTAAAGGTATCAACGTTGATCCATAATGTCACATCACATTCACTCATTGCATCAGAAGATTTTTGAGTGATTGTATTTTTGGTTTTAGGGATTTATGTCCAAGTGAGAGAAGCACCCTTTGGATGAAGTCAAAGGTGTACTTCAGTTGTTGAGGGTACTCCAAATTCAGAGAATAAATAAGTCCAAAGAGCACATGGCATGTGGAAGATTCCCAAGATCATTCAGGACAAGACTTCCTTCCAAAATGATGGCAGTACTTGAAGACTGGAGGTGCAGTGAGTCAGTGGAGGCCTGCCTGTCATCAGGAATGATGGTCAGGATCCCAATGGGGGTGTGAGACACGTCTGGGTCTTCGCAGTCCTAACAACAATAAACACCACAATTACATATCAACATAACACTTCTTCATCACGGCTGCTTCTCCTACACTTTACAGCTGCCCTACCTATGGCAGTCTACTCATCATAAGCCTTCTATAACAGTACAGCGGCTTTTTTAACCCGCCAACATCTTTATCTTATCCCTTTTCCTTTTTTTGTTTTGCGCCCCGGAGAGCTTTTTTGCACTGCCGCTCCATCTTGTTGCCACTAAATAAACATGATATTTTCGACTAACGTTGGTCCCAGGCATCGCTAAATCATTACACATAAAGTTAACCTCAAAACCTGGACTTACGGATGAATTATACGGCCGAGATAACGAATATAAGTTTGCTAAAAAACAGTGGGACTTACCGTGACAAAACTTAGCTGCAGCAACCGCCGTATTGTTGACAGTTTGGCGTTTCTTTCAAACACGTCGTCACTCGTCAGTGTCCAATGCGCATGTGCGTTCAACGAGAGCTGCCGAATGATGCCGAGTTTTTTGCTGGTTATGCAGATGCGTTTTGCTCACTCATAACTCCAAGTTCGGGTTACTTGCTGCTGATGAGTTTGATTACTTGCCTCAGTAGAAAGTTGTCTTTGCTAAGTTTAAGTTAGTATAGTCAACAGACTAAGCTGGAATGAGTTCAGGTCACTTTTCTTTTTGAGTACACTTTACTTTTACATTTTACAGTGTGGGGACTTCCTGTTCCTGGCCTCCATTTTGAGGCGCAGGAAGTGCTGAACAAATGGAGGAGATGCTGAGCAGCTGCAGCTGAACAGAAAGCAGCTTCTGGCTCTTCCTCCATCTCTCCTCTCTCTGTCAACTCCTTTCTGTTTCTGAAATCAATGCCTCTTCCTCCTCATCTTCCTCATCTTCCTGTTCCTCCTCTTCCTCCGGTGAAAGGAGTTTTCTTCATCCTTGGTTCAGCTCCTCCTCCTCCTCTTCCTCCATCTCTCCTCTGATCTTCCTTTGCTCTGAATCTCTTTGGGTTTTGCTTTTATCTGCTGCAGCTCCTCTGGCCGTGTTTTTGTATAAATGTGTTTATCTAAAGTATACATTGCTGCTGCAGCTGCTGCAGCTTCATTTCTCTATTTTCCTGTTGGTGGGAATTTGTGTTTCCAGTTTCTATGCATGGAAGTAAAATGGAAGAACAGACCCGTGTCACTTTGACTCCATCAGTTATTAGACTTGTCTTCCTGCACAGCAGCAAACGGCGCGCTGCCTCTGACCCGCCCCTTGCCTCCATCTGGGAGGCAGGAGGCGCTGCTGCAGCAGTTGGCGCAGCAGCAGACGGAGCTGCAGCAGGTGGAGCTGTTAATAACAATAACTAATTGTTATTATAATTGTAATAATAATTATTATTAGTTTTAACTTCATAGAACCAGATAGAAGTGAACAGAACCTTATTATTAGTAGTAGTATTATTGTGAAGGATGTTTCTCCTCTGGCGAAGCAAATCAAACATTTCCATGATAATGTGTGATTGTTTGTCCTCCCTGTTCGTTACCTCTGGTTCTGATGGGCTCTGCTCTGGACTCAGGAAGCATCTTCAGGTTGGAAAGAGGAGCTAACAGGCTGACCTAACTAAAGATGGAGGGCAGTGGTTGTAGTTGGCTGCTCAGTCAGCTACTAACCCACCTCCTGGACTCTGGCTAGGGCTAACCGTTAGCTTGCTGTCGATCTCCAACCAATCAGATCCGCCATCTGAAAGGTGTGTCCGGGTCACACCAGCTGGACATTTCACGTCCAGGATGATGGCGCTCCATCATGGCCGACGGCTCCTGTTCTGCTGCAGGATGTTTTCCACCTGCGGAAAATAGGAGCTCTGTGAATGTTGAAAGGTTTCTGCAGCTTCCAGTCACTTTAAATATTTTCTATCATAATGGTCTGAACTTGTATTCATGCTGTTTGTCTTCCTGATCTGTTCTCTTCCCGTCCTCTTCCTTTCCTCTTCCCTTCCTCTTTCCTTCCTCTTCCTTTCCTCTTCCCTTCCTCTTTCCTTCCTCTTCCTTTCCTCTTCCCTTCCTCTTCCTTTCGTCTTCCTTTCCTCTTCCCTTCCTCTTCCTTTCCTCTTCCCTTCCTCTTCCTTTCCTCTTCCTTTCCTCTTCCCTTCCTCTTCCTTTCCTCTTCCCTTCCTCTTCCTTTCCTCTTCCTTTCCTCTTCCTTTCCTCTTCCTTTCCTCTTCCCTTCCTCTTCCTTTCCTCTTCCCGTCCTCTTCCCGTCCTCTTCTCGTCCTCTTCCCTTCCTCTTCCCGTCCTCTTCCTTTCCTCTTCCCTTCCTCTTCCCGTCCTCTTCCCTTCCTCTTCCTTTCCTCTTCCCGTCCTCTTCCTTTCCTCTTCCCGTCCTCTTCCTTTCCTCTTCCCGTCCTCTTCCTTTCCTCTTCCCGTCCTCTTCCCTTCCTCTTCCTTTCCTCTTCCCGTCCTCTTCCTTTCCTCTTCCCGTCCTCTTCCTTTCCTCTTCCCTTCCTCTTCCTTTCCTCTTCCCTTCCTGTTCCCGTCCTCTTCCTTTCCTCTTCCTTTCCTCTTCCCGTCCTCTTCCTTTCCTCTTCCTTTCCTCTTCCCGTCCTCTTTCTTTCCTCTTACCTTCCTCTTCCCGTCCTCTTCCCGTCCTCTTCCTTTCCTCTTCCCGTCCTCTTCCCTTCCTCTTCCTTTCCTCTTCCCGTCCTCTTCCTTTCCTCTTCCTTTCCTCTTCCCGTCCTCTTCCTTTCCTCTTCCCGTCCTCTTCCTTTCCTCTTCCCTTCCTCTTCCTTTCCTCTTCCCGTCCTCTTCCCTTCCTCTTCCTTTCCTCTTCCCGTCCTCTTCCTTTCCTCTTCCCGTCCTCTTCCTTTCCTCTTCCCGTCCTCTTCCCTTCCTCTTCCCGTCCTCTTCCTTTCCTCTTCCTGTCCTCTTCCCTTCCTCTTCCTTTCCTCTTCCCGTCCTCTTCCTTTCCTCTTCCTTTCCTCTTCCCGTCCTCTTCCTTTCCTCTTCCCGTCCACTTCCTTTCCTCTTCCCTTCCTCTTCCCGTCCTCTTCCTTTCCTCTTCCCGTCCACTTCCTTTCCTCTTCCCTTCCTCTTCCTTTCCTCTTCCTTTCCTCTTCCCGTCCTCTTCCTTTCCTCTTCCCGTCCTCTTCCTTTCCTCTTCCCTTCCTCTTCCTTTCCTCTTCCCGTCCTCTTCCCTTCCTCTTCCTTTCCTCTTCCCGTCCTCTTCCTTTCCTCTTCCCTTCCTCTTCCCGTCCTCTTCCTTTCCTCTTCCTTTCCTCTTCCCGTCCTCTTCCTTTCCTCTTCATTTCCTCTTCCCGTCCTCTTCCTTTCCTCTTCCCGTCCACTTCCTTTCCTCTTCCCTTCCTCTTCCCGTCCTCTTCCTTTCCTCTTCCCGTCCTCTTCCTTTCCTCTTCCCTTCCTCTTCCCGTCCTCTTCCTTTCCTCTTCCCGTCCTCTTCCTTTCCTCTTCCCTTCCTCTTCCCGTCCTCTTCCCTTCCTCTTCCCGTCCTCTTCCTTTCCTCTTCATGTCCTCTTCCCTTCCTCTTCCTTTCCTCTTCCCGTCCTCTTCCTTTCCTCTTCCTTTCCTCTTCCCGTCCTCTTCCTTTCCTCTTCCCTTCCTCTTCCCTTCCTCTTCCTTTCCTCTTCCCGTCCTCTTCCTTTCCTCTTCCCTTCCTCTTCCCGTCCTCTTCCTTTCCTCTTCCCTTCCTCTTCCCGTCCTCTTCCTTTCCTCTTCCCGTCCTCTTCCTTTCCTCTTCCTTTCCTCTTCCCGTCCTCTTCCTTTCCTCTTCCCGTCCTCTTCCCTTCCTCTTCCTTTCCTCTTCCCGTCCTCTTCCCGTCCTCTTCCTTTCCTCTTCTGGTTAGCTTGTTTTTCTCAGCTTTTTATTTGCAGTTTGACCTGAAAGGTTTTGGAGGTTCTGATGAGGACGTGGTCTTCATCAGAACCTGCTGATTCTTTTTAGAATCAGCAGGTTCTAACCAGAATCTGCTGGTTTCTGGATCCGGGATCAGAATGTTTTCCTTCCACTCAGTCTTCTCTGATGACTTTTCAGTCACGTCTCCGTCGCTTCCTTTCCACTATGTGAGACGGCGCCTTTAAAGAGGGAGATGAAAGATTAAATATGAGGCAATAAGTGGGAAACAGTTCAGCTGAAGAGGCAGAGAGACGTTTGGAGTGAAGGACCTGCAGCCGGTTCTGCAGAACCAGTCTGACCCGCTGCAGCTCCAGCTGGTACCAGGCCGGTCTCCAAAAAGGCTGCCAGAGTCCAGCTGCAGGTGGAGGCCGGGTGGAGGTCAACGGGTCCTGGGTCCAGACGGGGATGTTGTGCTCAGCGCGGCAGGGAGCCCTGAGAGGAAGAGGAGGAGGAGATGAAGGAGCAGCTGCTCCACCTTCTGCTGCCTCCAACCTGCAACACAAACTTCCACAGAAAACAGATTCATTGTTTAGCTGCTGAACTTTGACCTTTCGTGATGTTAAGAGCCCTCTCAGTTTGTCTGCTTCTGTTCCCTCCTGCTCTTCCTCAGGAAGCCTTCCGCCTTCTGGTTCTTCATTCTCTCTGGTGTTGCTCTGACCTTTGACCCGATTGACCCGGCTCCTGATTGGTTCCCACCGAGGCAGAGGGACACGGCGCCGCCTGCAGGTAAGACGGTCATGTGTCTAAAGCAGAGGTCAGAGGGGAAGATGATGCTCTCTGCCCTTCATTGTGTTGTGACCCTTGACCTTTCCTGCAGGTGGCAGGTGAATTGCCCACCGGCCTCAGACTGCCCCGGGGCAACTGAGGCAGTGATCCAGGAGATCAGCACTGTCAGCTTGTCAATGAATGAATGAATGAATGAATGAATGAATGAATGAATGAATGAATGAACAGCCCTATTTCAGGACATTTTCTGCTTATTTGCATCTTTTGCTGTATTTCTGTTCCTGTGTGCTGATTGGTTAATCATTTAAATGTCAGAATTTAAATGTCAGAATTATTGATTTCTATCGTTCACTCAGAGAACAAAAAGTTTCTTTCACTGACAGCTGCTAATCTGTGCATGAGCAGATTAAATCCAGGCAGATTAATCTGCATGCAACTCATAAACTTGATTCTGGTCGTTTCTGTTCTTGCCTCCATTTTCTCCGGCCTTCAGATAAAAGTGATGAACTCTGATCCCGGGCTCGTCCTGCACCTGGACCTTGGCGTGTTTGTTTGTTTGGCTCGTTAGGAGCAGCAGCTGGAGTCTTAACGAGTTGACTGGGGAACGCTGCGGACCAGAAACAGGCTGGCAGCGAGCGCCGTCCTGCTCCGAGTCTGACTGAGGCAGAAAGTTCAGAACGTCACCAGAACCTGAGGACTTCTTTGTTCCTCCTGGCTCCGCCCTCTGGGTGGCGGTCCTCCTGGCTCCGCCCTCTGGGTGGCGGTCCTCCTGGCTCCGCCCTCTGGGTGGCTGTCCTCCTGGCTCCGCCCTCTGGGTGGCGGTCCTCCTGGCTCCGCCCTCTCGGTGGCGGTCCTCCTGGCTCCGCCCTCTCGGTGGCGGTCCTCCTGGCTCCGCCCTCTGGGTGGCGGTCCTCCTGGCTCCGCCCTCTGGGTGGCGGTCCTCCTGGCTCCGCCCTCTGGGTGGCGGTCCTCCTGGCTCCTGCTCCCAGATTCTTTCTGAACGTTTTGTTTCGGATTCTGACTCCGACTGCTGACATTCTGACAGATTCCTGCATTTTCCACAATGCTAACAGATGCTAACATGCTAGAAGAGCTAGCCTAGCCTTGTTTAGCGGTTGCTCTGACTCAGCCTCAACAGCTCAAGTTCACTACCTGCTCACAGTGAAGGTGGATGCTTCCTCTCTGACCTTTGACCTCTGCTGTGTTTTCTGGATTCTCTCTCATCCTCTGGATCACGGATCTGCTCAGCTGCTCTCTGAACCAAATGGATCCAGTTTGATCTGGTCAGACTGGCCAGTTCCCTCCCAGCTGACATCATCAGCAGGTCCAGATTCGCAGCAGCTCATGCTAACCTCATGCTAGCCAACCAGCGAGACCTATTTCACCAGGTCTTACTTTCATACTTCCCCCAGTTTGTTCCAGTTTGTCCCAGTAGCAGTGGCCATCCTAGAGGATGTGTGTAGTGAACAGAACCCGACCAGCTGGACCGTCCAGTTTGTTTAATGGTGGTTAGCCGGGTTCTGAAGGTGAGCAAGGATTCAGACGTTTTGCTGCAGGATGCTGCTGCTTCACAAATCGCTGCGTTTATGATTAGCTCCAGGCTAACTGCAGCTAAAGTGAGACGTGATGTAGCATCCGCCAGAGAAGCCATGTTAGATAAGGTCTACTTCCTGTTCTGACAGGAAACGAATCATTGTTTGATTTTCTGGTTCTGGTTCTGCTGGTTCTTGTTGACCTGCTATCCCTCCTGTCCTCAGCGTGTTTCTGAAGCGTTTGGAACGATGTCGGCGTTTTCCATCTGTCTGTTTCCTGTTCAGTCCTGAACTGCCTTTTCCCCTCGTTGTGCACACAATGCTTTATTATTGATCAATAATAATAAATAATAATAATACACAGAAATATTCTCCATAAATGATGGTGACAAGTTTTGGAGGAAAACTAGAGGATTTGAGCTGCAGGTTTCTGCCTCCAGTCTGAACGGTTTTGTTGTTTTTGGTGTTTCTGGTGCATCAAAATCAGTTAATTAATAAAAGATGCTGCCTGTTTCCACATTAGCGTGAAGTAAACAGGCTCTCTGCTGAGATCTGATTGGAGGTTCAAATGTCACATTCATTTAGTTTGTTGCTTCTGCTTTACAGAATTATGTAAAGTTATTCCAGACTGACTTCTGTAAAATATTTGGCTCTCAGCAGCAGCTGATTGAACATGCAGACCAGCTCACATGACGATTATTAATATTCATTATTACACTTTGATAATAACCGTCTTGGCTGAATAATCAGACACAGCAGACGGGTTCACCATCACTGTTCAGCTAACGCAGCAGAACCCAACGGGTCAGAACCAAACCGGTTCTAAAATTTGGTTAGAAAGAAGCTTCATCAGATCTTCATCAGATCTTCATCAGATCTTCATCAGGGGCCTCATGCATAAAGCGGCGTGCACACAAAAAATGTGTGGCGCCATATTTTACGCACAAGTGGGCCTGTATAAAAGTGTCAGTTTTTTATTAACAATATCAAAGTACAAAACGTCAAAACTCACATAAATCCACTGAAATCTGACGACATTCAGTTATTTAGACCAGGAAGCATCAAACCCCATGATTTTCATATTTTATTGATTAAACGTAAACGATGAAACTGAACTGCATTTATCCTCAGACAATAAGCCAACACAGAATAAAGACAATAAAAATAAAAGTGTATAAAATCCTCACTAGAATGTAAATAATACTTTTCCTCAGTTTTAGTCTCGTAAAGAAGGAACTCATGAAATGCATCTGTAACAGTTATGAGTTTGGCAGCTGTGGAAAAAACAGGACGCAGTGTTTTGGTGAAATTAAGTGATTTGCATAAAAACAACAATTACAGCAACACGATGAGACATAAGACAATTGACTCTGAATAAATTAATTGCAAAATCATGAAGTTCATAGTTCTTTTCCTCAACTCGCCATCTTCAGATCCTGGTGAGAATCTGATCCAACAGACCTAAAAGATCAGAACATCCATTATTTTATCAAAATAACAATTATGTACAAACATAATACAAAGAAATAATTAGTAAATTTAAGCATTTAGTTTGTGCATATTAAACGTAACAATTAGATTCATAATAATTAGACAATCACTTCAATAATCAGGTTAAATCAACCATAATTTAAATAAAGTAAAACAAAAAGTATCAATCATATTTCAAGTTAATCAACTGAATCTTAAAATGCACTTCCAAAATATGAAAAATAAAATTGATTGTCAAATACTCAAGCAGAGTGAGAAAGAAAAAATAATTATTAAATAAATACGTTTACTGCGCAATATCATACTTGAGTGTAGCTACATTCTGTTCTGATAAATTTTATTTTAAAGCTTCATTGCCTCAGCATCAATATAAACGTGTCTGAACCCGCACAAAATTCAGCAACAGGTCACCTTATCAAGAGTCGGTTTGCTGAGCCACAATCAGCGGAACCAGAATCCCGGTGACATCCAGGCTAGCAGCGCCAATAATGCCAATAAAACGCTCCAATGAGCAATCGAGCCGAAGTTTCACATGTAAAAGCAACACTGCTTCCAGAAAACAAACTGACCAGGCAACCAAATCAGTGGGCTTACAGATTTTGATGAGTCCGTGAGGAAGACGCCAACGAGCCGCAACCACAGTGGAAACAGGTGAGGATCTTTAAACTGCGCGCTGGAGGCGTGGCTTTAAATAAGCTAGCAGAGTTTGGGGCAAACAGGAAGTGGGCCCGCAAAAATAAAAGTCCTTGACTAATTGTGGGTTCCACATCTCTGGATCATTTCATTGTGACTGAAATTGAATCAGCAGATTAACTCCAACCTACTGATTAAAAATAATCAACAGCTTTGATTATTAATCAGGTGTGGAGACAATCACAGGTCCATCAGTAGCTGCATCCAGGTGAGCCGCTACCTGAGGAGAACATGGAGCCATTGATCAGAGATCAGATTGATCAGATTGATCTGCTGGTTTATCAGCGTTTAGATTCATCCAGACTGATCATCCTGGAGCTCTGAGCAGAACTTACAGCTGGACCGGTACCGGTACCGGTACCGGTCCAGCTGCGGCCGCCCGCTCTGTGAATGCTCCTTATGGACAGAATTCATCTAGTATTTAGAACACAGGTGTCAAATTCCAGTCCTGGAGGGCCACTGCCCTGCAACTTTTAGATGTTCCTCTGCTGTCCCACACCTGAACAGAATAATTAGGTCATTAGCAAAGGTTCTGGACAACTTATCTACACAAGGAGGCGGTAATTAAGTCATTTTGTACCTTTGGCACATCTAAAAACTGCAGGACACCGGCCCTTGAGGACTGGAGTTTGACACCCCTGATTTAGAATAATCCTCCACATTCCCACTCAGAGACTCTGAGTCTTTAAATCCCGGCTGAACGCTCTGCTGTTTATTTTATTTTATTATTTCTTTATTTTTTTACTTTTTTAATTTGGATTATTTTCTTTAAAATGTATTTTTATTTTTGTGACGTGACATTATGTTTCTACAAAGCACCATTTCAATAAAATATATAATTATTATCATTATAAATACTAATATTGCTTCGAACAAGGCCGTTGCCATGGTTACTGCTTCACGTGGAGACAGACTTCCTGGTATTTTTTTTTCTCCCCACCAGGGGGTCTTTTGTGGCTCTAGTGTCCCTTATGTGACAGCAGGCTGACAGGAAAAGGGGAGAGAGAGAAAGAGAGAGAGAGAGAGAGACGGGGAAGACATGCAGCAAATGTCACCGGGTCCGGGAATCGAACCCACGACGGCCGCGTCGAGGACTACCAGTGGTAGTGTTTTCCTTCACTGTTTGCAGGGAAAGTTCAACATTTATAGGCCTGAAAAATCTCTGAATTTATGAATCGTGACGTCGGGCGCTCTCGCCTCGCAGCACAGGAAGTTTCATCGTTCCAGTTTCCTGGCCGGAGTCAGCAGACAGCAGCAGCAGAACCAGAACCAGATGACTCGTCTGGAAAACCTGGAATAATGAGGAGGAGAAAAGTTTCTGATTAAAACGTCATCAGGCGTCCAGCTGAGCGTCTGCCACCACCGTGCTCCAGCATGTTGATGTTTTGTGTTCTTGGTCTTCATGATGCTGGATGTTCTCTAAAGACGTCCAGAACCAGAACTGCAGCTGGGTTCTGATGGTCTGTGGTTGAGTGAAGAGAAGGAACGTGAAAAGGTTCCTGTGGTATCAGATCAGACCCACCTGTCTTTGTGCTGCAGGGTCGCTATGGCAACCCTGACCCATCATTCCCGGTGGTTAGCAGGATTTTCCCCGATAGCAGCGCTAGCTAAGACAGCAGTCTCTTAGTTCAGTATCTGCACAAGACGCTAAGCTGTGTCTTTCTGTGCCATTCTGCTGCGGCCCGGTTCCGGTCCGGCTCCGGTTCCGGTACCAGCCTGGCTCAAGCTGTGGCCCGGTTCAGGTCCGATTCCACCAGATTTCAATGCTTCATGGAGTCTGGTGAGCTGCTGAACAATGAAAACACTCAGGGACATGTCCAGAACCTTTGGTCATTGCAGCAGCAGGCTCCGGGTCGGTTCTGACTTCTGTCCGTCTTTGTGTCCACAGGCAGACGGGCAGCCATGGACGTCCTCTGGCTCGTCCTCCTGTCCTGCCTCCCGTCCTGCCTCTGCGACATGCTCTGTCCGAAGCGCTGCACCTGCCAGAACCTGCTGCCGTCCTACACGGTGCTGTGCGCCAAGACGGGCCTGCTCTTCGTCCCACCAAACATCGACCGGCAGACGGCCGAGCTCCGGCTGATGGACAACTTCATCACCACGCTGAGACACCGAGACTTCGCCAACATGACCAGCCTGGTGAGTTCTGGAGGCGGATTTACCCGCCGAGGTCGGTGGTTCACTTATTACAGCTTTTCTTTGGTATCCAGCTTCAGAACCCGCACCGCACCTGTAGGCGGCGCTATGGCAGAAAATATGCATTTATGTCTATAACTCGAAATGTGGAAAAAATGTACTTTGTGTTCCCTCACAATAATCTACTGATCAGATATGCGGCATAATTGAATCCTGTAAGCTTTTCTTACGGGCCGCCTACTTTCTGCCTTAATACAAGGTTAGGTAAGGTTTTTCCATGAATGTTAATATCTGCTGGTGAAATATCTGATATTTTAAATGTTTTTCTGCAGCACAAACCTATGATATAAACAGAAACTTTACATAAGTAAGAAAGAAATGAAAAGACATTCAAACTAGTTGGACTATTTCTGAGTTATTAATAAATCATCTAACAGTTTGATTGTGCCTCTGTTGTGCTGGGTTAGGGTGTTTATGTGGGCGTGTCTGTGTGGGCGTGTCTTTGTGGGCGTATCTGTGTGGGCGAGTCTTTGTGGGCGTGTCTATGTGGGCGTGTCTTTTTGGCGAGTCTTTGTGGGCGTGTCTGTGTGGGCGTGTCTTTTTGGCGAGTCTTTGTGGGCGTGTCTGTGTGGGCGTGTTTATGTGGGCGTGTCTGTGTGGGCGTATCTGTGTGGGCGTGTCTTTGTGGGCGTGTCTTTGTGGGTGTGTCTTTGTGGGCGTGTCTTTTTGGCGAGTCTTTGTGGGCGTGTCTATGTGGGCGTGTCTTTGTGGCCGTATCTGTGTGGGCGTATCTGTGTGGGCGTGTCTGTGTGGGCGTGTCTTTGTGGGCGTGTCTTTTTGGCGAGTCTTTGTGGGCGTGTCTATGTGGGCGTGTCTTTGTGGCCGTATCTGTGTGGGCGTGTCTTTGTGGGTGTGTTTATGTGGGCGTGTCTGTGTGGGCGTGTTTATGTGGGCGTATCTGTGTGGGCGTGTCTTTGTGCGTGTTTATGTCTGTAGGCTGAAATGGACCTGAACATGAAAACGGCCTTTAAACAATTCAGACAACCAGAACAACAGAGACACAATCAGATGATTTATTACATCATGACTTAGAAATAGTCCAAATTAGGATGTATTTTTATTGCTCTCCTGTCTATGGGAAGGGAGGCAGAGACCCGCCTGACTGGTGGACTCAAACTGGGAACTCTGGTTCTGATTGTCAGACTGAGTCCATCATCTGGACTGCTGACCTGTCCTACCAGGAACCAGGAAGTTTCATTAACACAACAATTTAAAATGCAACAGAAAGGAAATCATCTCTACCTGAATGTTCAGGTTTTCTACCAATAATTCATTTTTTACAAGATTTTAGCAGAACCGGCTCCGGTCCAGACAGGTTCTTGTTTCCTCTAGTTGTATCTCCAGTGTGATCCTGTTTGTTGGTGCAGATCCACCTGACCCTGAGCCGGAACACCATCAGCCAGATCAGACCCTACACCTTCGCTGACCTGCAGGACCTCCACGCCCTCCACCTGGACGCCAACCGCCTCACCGTCCTGGACGACTCGCACTTCCAGGGCCTGGTGAACCTGAGGCACCTGATCCTGGCCAACAACCAGCTGCACAGCATCTCAGAGGGGGCCTTCCAGGTAGGGGCGCCTCGGCAGGGGGCCGTCCAGGTAGGGGCGCCTCAGCAGGGGGCCGTCCAGGTAGGGGCGCCTCGGCAGGGGGCCTTCCAGGTAGGGGCGCCTCAGCAGGGGGCCTTCCAGGTAGGGGCGCCTCAGCAGGGGGCCGTCCAGGTAGGGGCGCCTCGGCAGGGGGCCGTCCTGCTCTGGCAGCGTTCTCTCTGCTGGCGTTGAGTGAGGTGAACAGAAGAGCCTTCATCTGGTCCAGCCTTCTCTACCTTGTCTGAGTGTTGGGAGCTCGGCTTTGTCAGAGGAAAATAAAATAATGTGAGGATGAAGTTTGAAAGCGCTGCTGGCGCCGTGCCAACGCTCAGCAGTCAGAACCTTTCCGTTCTGCCAACAAGTGTTATGAATCATCCGACCTCGCAGTCGGACGGCCTCTGCCAACAATCCTCTGCTGAAAACTTATTGAAAGTCATTAAAAGCGGCTTACAGTAGCTGTGGTGCTGTGGGTCAAGTGGTTCCTGGCTCCATCAGAACCAGCCGGCCCAGCTGGACGTCTCTGTAATGACCCGAGCGGCACCGAGTGCTGCTTCAGTACGTCCCTGTCCTGTCCTGTCCCCTGCAGGACTTCCTGGAGACGCTGGAGGATCTGGACCTGAGCTACAACAACCTGGTGGACATCCCATGGGACACGGTGTCTCTGCTGGTCAGCGTCAACACGCTGAGCCTGGACCACAACCTGATCGAGAGCGTCCCCGAGGGAATCTTCTCCAACCTGCACAAACTGGCCAGGTACGGCTCTGTGCTCAGGGCGCCACCAGCCAGTTCATGACTCCATTAGTGCTTCATTTCTACTGGATATCACAATATATCAGAGGAACTAACAGGTTCATGTCATCAACTGGGAGGAGGTTACTGGTTTCTCAGTCACAAGCTGGTTGAAAACCTGAGGCCAGCAGGTGTCAGTCAGTTATGGTAGATCTGACCTTTGACCTCAATATGAGAAGCTACAGACTGATAGGAGGAACCAAAGAGCTCTGTAAAGGTAAAGAAGCCATTTGTTTGTTAAAATTTGATTAAATCTATTTGTTTTATGTGATGTTTGTTGTGAATGATGTAAACTCACAAATGAACGAGGTAATTGGTCCAACGTTTAGAAACTACAGCGGCTGTAATGAGCCACAGCAAAGGTAAACAAAGGTAAAATAACCTGAACAGGTGATCAACTCAAAACCACTCCTACCTTTTTACTCTCTCTTTGTAGTTTAAACACACCTGTTACCATGGCAACCGCCTGCGCCCCGCAAGACGAGTAAAGATTACGTTAAAAACAAAACATTCAGTCTGTTAAGATATCAAGTTTATTTCTGGATTATTAATCGTTGGTTCCCTGAACACAGTGATGGTTGATTGACCAGCTGTACTTGGTGCTAGAGAGGCTAACAGGAGGAACAGTTTAGTCCAAAACCTTTTCTGCTAAAATAAAATCTTCAGTGTGAGTCAGATACATGTTGCATATTGATCTGTTTAGCTAACGTAAGACTGTAGCAGACAGGCTACAAGGTGTACAAGTTGTATCAGTGCTGCTATTATGCTGTACTTAGCTAACAGGAAGCTGTTTGTGAGACGGCCAATCACGTGACCACGTAGAACGGACATCAGCCAATGAAAAGCGGCCCTGTGGTTAGGGTCCATTAACGTTCCTGCGCCGCCATGGCAGCACTGCAGCCTTCAGCCAATCAGGACGCAGCGCTGACTGGCTGAAGGCTGCAGGTGTGAGTGGCTGTTGGATCCGGGCGGATGCAGGACTGGGCCGAGCCGTTTGCTGCGCTCCTCTCTCTCTCTCTCTCTCTGCTGATCCTTGGCCTCACTCTTCCTCCCACCTGATCGATCGATTTGCCATCTGCTCCCACCTCTTCCTTCGGCACTAAATGCCAGAAAGCCATAGTTATGATTTGGGAGGAGTGAGTCAGCCTTCCCCTCTCCTCTCCTGTCTGGACCTGCCGCTTTTATTTTCTAATAATTACGTCCTCTGGGCTCATATTCACAGCAGCAGAAACGAAACGCTGAAACTGACTTCAAGACGTTTCTCCTTCCTCAGAAAAGACGGGAAGAACAACCGCTTTGTTCTTCCGGGACGTTTTCCTGGCTGCGTTTTTAAAGTGCCACTGAGGCTGCAGTCGTGTTGCTCTTACTTCACATGTTCCTGGGATGAAATATTCCCTGGAGGTCAGTGAGGGTCTGTGTGTCTGTGTCCACCAGGCTGGACATGACGTCCAACAAGCTGAAGAAAATCCCCCCGGACCCGCTCTTCCTGCGGATCCCGGTCTACGCCAAAATGAAGGGCTCTCCGCTCACGGCGCTGGTGCTGAGCTTCGGGGGAAACCCGCTTCACTGCAACTGTGAGCTGGTGTGGCTGCGGCGGCTGACCCGCGAGGACGACCTGGAGACCTGCGCCTCCCCCAGAGACCTGGCCGGGAAATACTTCTGGACCATCAGAGAGGTTCGCTCATTAACACACTTCCTGCTAGCACTAGCTGCGCCGCCATCAGGCCGGAGCAACATCAGCGCTGAGCAGGTTCTCCCGGTCTGTCCGTCCAGGCCGCTGGACTTACTGTTCGCCATCTCAGGTTGCTCAGGTTGCTCAGGTTGCCCCAAATCCAATGAAACTTAGCTGTTAGCAACTGGAAGTGGACTACCAAAATAAAAGCTGGATGAACCGTTCTAAACATCAGGACGTTTCCTCACAGATCAGAACAATTCAGTCTGACCAGCTGGACTTTATAGCTCCAAGACCCAGCTTTTATTTTGATAGTCCACTCCTGCTCAGCTAGTCAGTTAGCATGTTCAACATTTATCTCCAAACAAGCCGAATATTTACTTGGTAAACTAAATGTTCAGCTAACAGCTAGCTAAACATTTCTAACCAACATGGTGGGAAAATGTCTGAAACACGAACCGCCATGTTTCCTCTAACGGATTAACCACCAGATTACTGCAGATTAAAGTTTATAATCCCGGATGAAGGGAATCAACTAGTGGGAGAGTGGTTCTGCCCCGGTTCTGATCTGATCAGGTTCTAATCCAGTTCTGACTCGGTTCTGACCCGTCCACCCAGATTCCAGCGATTCTCTGAGCGTCTGATGCAGACGGCGGTGTGGATAAACTGGGATTATCTGGGATTAAGAGGAAGATGCACTTCCGGCATCTTCCAGTAGGAGGCGCTGCAGCGACGGGATTGGCCGCTGCTGTCGGGTCATGTGACCTGCTGCTCTTCTCTGAGTCGGACTGGTTTTGCTGTTTCTGACTCGGTTCTGGAGCCGCAGCTGGAGGCTGCAGGAAGCCTAAGAGCTCCTGACCTCTGACCCCTGCCGGGCTCCACGTTTCGGACCGGATCCACTCCGGTCCGAGCCGCGGCGGCCATGTTGTGAGCCTCTCTCCGTGCTGCAGGAGGAGTTTGTCTGCGAGCCGCCCATGATAACGCGCCACACCTCCAAGATGTTTGTGATGGAGGGTCAGGAGGTCAGCCTGCGCTGCAAGTCCATCGGGGATCCGGAGCCGTCCACGCACTGGGTCAGCCCGGACGGGAAGCTGATCGGGAACACGTCCAGAACCGTCTGCTACGAGAACGGGTCGCTGGACATCCTGAAGGCGTCTGTCAAGGTGGGCGGGGCTTCGCCGATTCAGGTTCTTCCTGAATTTCTCTTCCGCTGTTTTTGAGTTCCTCCTGTTTCCTGTTCCTAAGGATTCTGGGAAGTTTACCTGCATCGCATCCAACGCAGCCGGCGAGGCCACCGCTCCCGTTGAACTGGTCGTCAACGCCTCGCCACACTTTGGGCCCAAACTGGAGCCGGATCCGGGGCCCTCAGACATCCCCACATCCATCAAATCCAACGTGAGCGGGGGCCAGCCCCGGGCCGACCCGCAGCGGGTCAGCGTGTCGGACCTGACCTCCAGCTCCGCCGTCATCCACTGGCCGCCACAGAACCACATCCCAGGGGTCCGCATGTACCAGATCCAGTACAACAGCTCCACCGACGACATTCTGATCTACAGGTGAGGCGTTTCAGGCGTTTCAGGTGATTCAGGCGTTTCAGGCGCAGAGCGGACGTTTCCTCCGCCACCGTCTGGACTCATCAGAATCGGACAAAGAGGAAAGCTGAGGCTTTTTGGAGCAGATTCTGAGTTTTGCTGTGTGGATGTTTAGCATTTGTACCTCAGTCAGCCGGAGTTAAAATAACCAGACAGATTAATAATCCATGATCATCCTAAAAGCTTCAGAGTATAAGAAGCTTTGTCACACTGTGTGAGTTAGCTGTTCCATTCCACAGCTCTGGAGCGTGTTTAATGAAAACATGATTACAGACACGACACTTCTAGCTGTCCTGTGGATCTTATGTTAGCGATTAACACAGCTAGCATTGCTAATGGTCAGTGGTGGACACCGCTAACTACAAAGTATGTTGTGCTAACCTTAATGCGCTAATCATAAGCATTAGCTAACGGTTTAGTTTAATGGTAAAATGCCATGCCACCTTCCTGTTAGGGGGTTCCACTGAAAACACTTTCTCTTCTAGAAGCTTCTTGCACTTCCTGCTCTTTGTCAGACGGACACTTTGAATCTTTTTCATTTAGTCACATCTTCCACACTAAAGAGAGTTGCGGCTGCAAACTGTTGGTGTGGAGCAGAAGCAGGTAGTCCAGCTAGTGTTTCTACAAACCGGCTCTGACTCCAGACGACAGGGTACATTAACTGGACAGAGAAAACCACCGGGCCGGGGGTTAGCTGCAGCCGCTGTAGCTCCTGCTGCAGCCGCTGTAGCTCCTGCTGCAGCCGCTGTAGCTCCTGCTGCAGCCGCTGTAGCTCCTGCTGCAGCCGCTGTAGCTCCTGCTGCAGCCGCTGTAGCTCCTGCTGCAGCCGCTGTAGCTCCTGCTGCAGCTGCAGCTGCAAAGGAAAAGAAATCAAGTTCAATGAGCGCAGAGAGAGAACAGTAAGATGGTGGTGAAGCAGTAGGTCCCTTCTTTAATCCAGATTTCTGCCTCATCAGGACCGGATGCCTTCCTGCCCACATGGTTTTATCGTCCAAGAGTCTCAGAGATAGAGGCCCCCTAGTGGCCAAATCAATCAATATCAGCTGAAATCACTCACTGCTATTATCCACCATTCAACCCAGACGATTCAAAGTCATGTCTGGACTCACTGAAGTCTGAAAGTGTGATGTGAAGATCCACATGCTGTGATCATTCAGCTGGGAGACTGAAGGAAGCTCTTCCACAAAATGTTCCCCCAGAAACCAGCAGAGGCTGTCCTGGAGCTGCCTGAGCAGAAATCATGGTTCTGACGTCTCCCACAGCTGTTTGGACAGAAGCTGCTCCATCTTTCATATTCCACTTTTTAATTTATTTATCATCTTCTGATGTAGGGGGCAGTGTTGTATCCACATCTTAAAGAGAAGAAGACTGACCCAAAATACACAGAACAGCAACAACAAGTCAGCATGGAGGAGTTTTACTGAACTGAAATAATTAACAAGCCAAATACCAAAACAAGTCGTGTTGGAAGAACAACATGAAGAAACTCCTGAATGTTTCCTGATGAAATGTCTGAAGCATCTTGTTCCCCTGAAGACCCGTTTCCTTCAAAGCCTCAACAGTTTCCTTTTCTCTCAAGTAAAAGTAAAAAATGAATCAATAAAAAACAAAGTTAAAATATTTTAACCTTTTGACTTTTTGCTCACCTTTTCCTGAAGATGAACAAAAAATGTGATTATAAAAATATATTTAATTTCTACAGCAGCTAACAGAGTAAAAAAGAAACAAAAACAAATTGAATTATTTATTTTTTTTGTTTGTTTTATTTCATCTCATCCAGGACAGAAGAAAAAATATAGAAATCTAAGATTTTTTCTTTTCCTCTTAAGCCCTGAATTGAACTTAAAAAAAGATTTTGAATTTTTTCATTTGGCCAAAACCAAAAGGTGACAAATAAATATTTTAAATCAATCAATCAATCAATCCATCCATCATCCATCCATCATCCATCATCCATCCATCATCCATCCATCATCCATCCATCCATCCATCATCCATCCATCCATCCATCATCCATCCATCCATCCATCCATCATCCATCCATCCATCATCCATCAATCCATCATCCATCCATCCATCATCCGTCCATCATCCATCCATCCATCCATCATCCATCCATCCATCATCCGTCCATCATCCATCCATCATCCATCCATCCATCCATCCATCCATCCATCCATCATCCATCCATCATCCATCATCCATCCATCAATCAATCAATCAATCAATCATCCATCCATCCATCATCCATCCTTCCATCATCCATCCATCCATCATCCATCCATCCATGTCTATATAGACATATATCTATATAGATGTAGCTATATAAATATATATTTCCTTTTTACTCTGTTTGATGTAGAAATGAAATACATTTATTTTTACAGTTGTAAAAACACAATTCATGATATTTTGCACATTATAATTTTTTCAACCTCTTAGGAATAAATATTCCACAAGGAGAAAAAAAGTTCCAATATAATTCAATCTAGATGTGAAGCTAATAGTTGATTCTGTTTTGTGTTTTGTGGGAAATAACAGCTGATCTGAAGGCACTTTTAATGCTCCTGCATTCAAATAGCAGAAAATCGTCATTCAGAAACAGGATTTTACATCACAATGTTCCCCTTTAACCATGAAGACTATTTTCAGCTCATGGATGTAACATTTTCATTAGTGACGTTTCATGTAGCATAAGAGCAGCTAAATAGCTGCTAACACATTTCTATCACAGTTGAACAAAGTTTAAGATAAGATTTATTAGTCATTGTCATCA